>NW_012102787.1:2081354-2114026 GCF_000951045.1 Mandrillus leucophaeus
CAGGAGTTCAAGGCCAGCCTGGGCAACATAGCAAGACCTCATCTCTACAAAAAAAAAGTTAGCCGGGCATGGTGATGTGTGCCTGTAGTCCTAGGTACTGGAGTTCAAGGTTGGAGCAAGCTATGATTGCACCACTGCACTGCAGCCTGGGCAACAGAGTAAGACCCTGTCTCTAAAAAAAAAGAAAGAAAGAAAAGAAAATGAGACTAGAAAGAAATTCATTTGGACAGTAGGACTTAATTTTCCTCTTTTTTCAAATATTTTTCGAATTTTATTTACTAGGAATGTTTTAAAACAATCAATTTTTAGAAAATTAAAAGCAGAAGACACTAAAAGGCTTTGTGAATTAGTGTAAAATTTGACAGAAATGAAATTGAACATAAGAACTGAAGAAATTTTAAAAATAAGTTTTAGGCTGGGAGAGGTGGCTCATGCCTGTAATTCCAGGACTTTTAGGAGGCCGAGGTGGGCGATTCACCTGAGGATCCCAGGCAGGCTGAGTCACGAGAATCTCTTGAACCGGGGAGGAGGAGGTTGCAATGAGCCAAGATCACGCCCTTGCACTCCAGCCTGGGCAACAGAGTGAGACTCGGTATCAAAATACATTAAGTTTTAAAATTTGTGTTGTGTTTCTTTTCACTGGTGAAACAAGATGTGGCTTAGGAAAAATAATATCTTTGCTTTTGTAGTGTATAAAGGAATAATTTTTTAATGTCAAATATAGTGTATTAATGGAACTCCAGTCTAGGTGACAGAGTGAGATCTGAGACCCTGTCTCCAAAAACAAAAACAAAAAAAAACAGAAAGTGTGAGCAAACTAGGAATAGAAGAGAACTTCTTAACATAATGAATGTCATCTATAGAAAACATGGCTAACATCATACTTAATGATGAAAGACAATGCTTTCCTTGTAGAATCAGGAACAAGAAAAGAATGCCACTCTTACAACCTCCAACATTTTATTGCAGGTCCTAACCAGTGCAACAAGGCAAGAAAAAGATATAAAATACAAAAATTGGAAAGATATAAGTAACCATTCTTAGGTGACATATTTGTTTACATAGAAAATACTAGGGAATGAACAAAAAAACTGCTAGAACTAGTAAGTTTAGTAAGTTATGAGGATATAAGGTAAATTTACAAAACCTTTATTTCTGTATATTAACAGCAAACAATTGAAAACAATGACAATTTAAAAATTGCATTTACCATAGCATCAAAAGGCATACTTAGGAAAACAGTTAACAAAAAACATGCAGAACGCTGTGCACCAAAAACTACAACATATTTTCAAGAGGAATTTTAAAAGCCAACATAACAAAATCTCATCTCTACTAATAGTAGAATGAACTGGGTGTGGTGGCACATGCCTGTAATCCCAGCTACTTGGGAGGTTGAGGCTGCAGTGAGCCGAGATTGTGCCACAGCACTCCAGCCTGGGTGACAAAGCAAGACTCCATCTCCAAAAAAAAAAAAGACAAAGCAGGTCTCACCCTGTCTCCCAGACTGGAGTGCAGTGGCATGATCATAGCTCACTGCAGTCTCAAACTCCTGAGCTCAAGTCATCATTCTTCCTCAGCCTCCTGAGTAGCTGGGATTATAGCCACCATGCCCAGCTAATTTTTAAAAATTTTTTTGTAGAGATGGGGTCTCACTATGTTGCTCAGGCTGATCTTGAACGCCTGTGCTCAAGCAGTTCTCCCACCTTGGCCTCCCAAACTGCTGGTATTGCAGGTGTCAGCCGCTATGCCTGGGCAACAGTGGGAATTCTAACACATGTTTTTGGAAATGTAAGTTGGTTGGGCCACTCTGAAGAACATGTAGTGAAGCTGAGATAGGCATACCCTTCAGCCTACCAATTTCTCTGCTAGTGATACTGAAACAGGAGAATAGGGTCTGGAGGCAGGGAACCTAAGGCTGATTCACACTGACTTCCTAGAACGGAATCAAAAGGAGAACTCCACCTCTCTACACCCAAGTAACAAAAGGATCAGAGGCTACTCCCTTTGCATTGTATTACAGATAAAAAATGGAAAGTACCTCTGACTGGTCCCTACCTGCAACCAATCAGACTGGTCCCAGGCCAAGTCTTCATGTGTAACTTTGTAGCTTTGCTTCAGCCTCTGATTGGTCACCTCCCTCCACCAGACTGGTGGTGGGCCAAGTCTTCATTTACATAAGGTGTAACCAAGTAACCAATGGAAAACCTTAGAGGGTATTTAAACCCTAGAAAGTTCTGTAACTGATGCACTTGAGCCGCTTGCTTGAGCCTGCTCCCACTCTGTGGAGTATCTTCATTTCAGTATATCTGGCTTTCATTGCTTCACTTTTTCATTGCTTTGTGCATTTTGTCCAATTCTTCATTAAAAATGCCAAGAACCTGGAGGACTCATAGTCAAAACCCTCCATTGGTAACAGAAGGATGTAATATTTCTTTAAAAAATACTGAAAATCATGGCAAGTATGTCAAATACTGAGAAAATAATTTTTTTTTTTTTTTTTGAGACAGAGTCTTGCTCTGTCACCCAGGCTGGAGTGCAGTGACGCGATCTCAGCTCACTGCAAGCTCCGCCTCCCGGGTTCACGCCTTTCTCCTGCCTCAGCCTCCCGAGTAGCTGGGACTACAGGTGCCCACCACCACGCCCGGCTAATTTTTTGTATTCTTAGTAGAGACGGTGTTTCACCGTGTTAGCCAGGATGTTCTCGGTCTCCTGACCCGCCCGCCTCAGCCTCCTAAAGTGCTGGGATTACAGGCGTGAGGCAGCTGGCCCGGCCAGAAAATAAATCTTGTTGGTAGATACATCGGTGTTTATTATTCTCTGTACTTTTTTGAATGTTGAAGTAGATCATACCAAAAGTACAAAAATAAATGAAAACAAAACAACAGCTAACAGGTGAGGGAGTGGAGACAGTGAATGGGAATTGGCTCTTTTGAAAAGACCTGTTCCATCCAAGTCCCATCACCCTTGGCTTCCAGGACTCCAGACCTCTTTGGCACACAGTGCTCCAGCCTCCTCCTTTATATTATCTGTGGTCCGTTTCCTCTTAGCCACTACATTTGGTTGATGGGATTTGTTGTCTTAGAAGACCTTCATTTGAATCCTAGCTCTGCTACTGGCTGTGTAGATCGCTGGGCAAGGTAACTTCTCTCACCTTCAGTCTCCTTAACTCTTAAATGGTAACAGTAATGTATTCTTTATTCATTGACAGGCAAATGTGTATTGAGTACCTACCGTGTGCCCAGCAGCTACATTAGGTACAGAGATACGCTGGTGAAGACACCTACTTTAGCAGTGATTCTCAACCTTCAGTCTCAGAATTGCCTATGAAATCCTGAAAAAATAAAACATAACTGGGCCTCACTAAGGAAAATACTAATTAGGTCCAGAGTTAATGCATCAGTTTGGAGTGCCTATGTCTGTAACATCCCTTCACAGATGATTACAGGACTCAGGAGAGGTCGAGACCCTTTATACCACTCCATGGTCAGTGGGAGCAGGAATTGTGTTTTTCTTGTTTCTCATATTCCTAGAGCCTGGCACATAGTAGATGCTCAATAAGTATTTGCTGAATTCTGAATAAGTGAAAGAAAAAGACGTTGTCACTGTCCTCAAAAACTAATAGTAAAAACAAACATGTTCTATTAGTATTAAATGAAATAAAAGTATGTCATAATATTGACTGAGCTACTGGTATATAGCAGATGCTTAGTCAATTTTTGTTGAGTCTTATATGTAATAATTTCTAAATCCCCATCTCTAGCCTTAATCACTGGCTTCTAATAATTATATTAATGCACACTAATTAATATAATGCATATAATCACAATTTTCTGTTGCTTATAGAACTCTTATCGATGTTCTACCATCACCTCAAATTTTGCATTTCTAAACCTGAAAGTTGCTTTTGCCTCTTTTCTTCCTCTTTGATCTAGCTCTCTTCTAGTTTTTGTCACTGACACCATCTTTTTTCCGTTCGTCCAAGTTCAAAGCTTCTTAGTCATCTTTGAATCTTTATTTCTCCCGAGCCACATTGTATGATCATAGCTTGATGCTGAATCCCTATGATAGCACCATGAAGCAGTAGGGTGTAGTGGTTAAGATGCACCAGTGTGAGACTGAAAATTTGATTTCTAGCTCTGTCACTTGCTGGCTCAGTGACCTTAGAAGGGTTAATCTGTCTGTGTCACCTGTAATCTGCCTGTATCACCTGTAAATAACCTGAAATCTGTCTGTATCACCCGTAATTTGTCTATATCATCTGTAAATAACCACAGGGAAGTTGTAAGAATTAAGTGGTTGTAAGGTGAACAGTGGCTAATATATAAATGCACTGTAACTGTTAGCTATTATTGCTAAATATTTTGTCTCTTCAGTTAAATTGTAGCTCCATGAAGATGAATATCATGCTATTTAATTTTTTTTGGTATCCCTTCTGAAGTTCCTAATCACACTAGAAGGCATATAGCAGGCTCGAAATACCTATCAAATTTGGGAATACAGTAGTTACTTTGTTTTATGTTTAATATTAAAACATCCATTTTTCATTAAACCCTGATAAATAATTTTAGGACTTCTTTAGAATCTAATGCTTGCTATCTGAAAACAAGATTAACATAAACATGAAATTAAAGTGAGGCAAAATGAATGTGTTCTTAGTGCAACAATTACTTATTAGATCTTATAATAACTTTCAGAGGTGGATATCCTGGGTCAGTGTTTCTGGACATTAAGTGTAACAACCACCTAGAGTGCTTGTAAAGATACAGATTTCTAGCCTCTAATCCAGACTTCCTGAATCAGAACCTCTAAGAGAGGTGTGAGAATCTGGGGAGGTTTTTTGGTGTTTTCTTTTTTTTTTTTTTTTTTTAAAGACAGGGTCTCACTGCCACCCAGGATGGACGGAGTGCAGTGGTGTGATCTTGGCTCACTGCAGCTTCAACCTCCTCACGCTCAGGTGATTCTCCCACCTCAGCCTCCCGAGTAGCTGGGACTACAGGCACATGCTACCACACCTGACTGATTTTTGTATTTTTTTGTAGAGATAGGATTTCACCATGTTGCCCAGGCTGGTCTTGAACTCCTGGGTTCAAGTGATCCACATACCTTGGTCCCCCAAAGTGCTGGGATTACAGGTTTGAGCCACTTCGCCTGGCCTGAGAATTTTTTTTTCCTTTTTTTCCCTTTCTTTCAAAACCTGCATGATTCTTACAAAAAACAATTTTAGATAATGCTGGTCTAGATGATGTTCTTTCTTTTGAAGGTTTCAAGAGGATTTCTGTAGGCAAAATATTTTAATCCAGCTATTCATATTTCTTTGCCTTATTTCTAAAACACTTCAGGCCTGAGGACTTGCGCCGTGAGTTTGGTCGATACGGCCCTATAGTAGACGTTTACATTCCACTTGACTTCTACACTCGCCGCCCAAGAGGATTTGCTTATGTTCAATATCCTTTATTGTGTGCATGTGAAATACTGTATATGCGTGCTTATACGTATATGTATTCAGTAGCATATGTTTCGAGATTAATATTGCCTAATTAAATGTGTTTATTTCTTTATCTCAGAAGATCTAAAGCAGTCCACAGTAGCTGGCAAGCACCCCCCAGTTTGAACCAACTTGTTAGCTAGAATCCAAGCATAAACCCAGCAGGCGAGACAAAAGGCACCTAAAGTTCAAGCATCAAGGAGTAAAGAGGGAGGGTGGACACAGATATAAAGACCTGGAAGAGGGGAAGTCTTTATCAAGCAAAAGACAAAGCCAACACCAGGTTGAGACTTCGGCTTTCCTACATTTACTCAGAGTTCCAGAGTCAAAGCCAAGTCTGATTTTGTTGGTTCTGCGTCTCTTGTAAAGTCCATCTTGCAAGCCTTAAAGAGTAAAGGTCAAGGTTCAAGATCAAGTGACATTGAGGTAATTGCCAGTCTCGTTTTATATTGCGTATCTTGAGCTTTTTCTGTTTGTTATTTTTTTAATTAAACCAGTGAACAACCTCCTAAAAAAAGTGATTTATTTTTATATAGCTAATTTCCATTATAGTTAGATTTAATATTATATAATTCATATACGTAAGGAAGTTCAGTGGGATATTACAAACCAGTATATGTAATTCCAGATATTTACAGATTATTCTTATGTTTCTTTTATATTTATATCCCAAGTAGTAAAAACATAAATGTTTGGCCGGGTGCGGTGGCTCACACCTGTAATCCCAGCATTTGGGGAGGCTGAGGTGGGTGGATCCCCTCAGGTCAGGAGTTTGAGACCAGCCTGACCAACATGGCGAAACCCCGTCTCTATTAAAAATACAAAAATTAGCAGGCTGTAGTGGTGGGCACCTGCAATCCCAGCTACTTGGGAGGCTGAGGCAGGAGAATCTCTTGAACCTGGGAGGCAGAGGTTGCAGTGAGCTGAGATCACACCATTGCACTCCAGCCTGGGTGATGAGGGAAACTCCATCTCAAAAAACAAAAACAAAATAAATGTTTGAAGTGGTAGGTTCAAGAGTAGATACCATTTTGAAAGGACTAAATCAGTTTTTTGTTTTAACTCACTTGTATATGTGCAATTTTGTTTATAAGTAATGTCTCTTAAGTGTCGAATTTAAAAGCCTTTTAATGAAAGAGTAATTTTAATTTCAGAATAAAGGCTTCTTCATGCTGATATTCAGTGAAAAACCTGATGGATCCTTTATCTGAAAGAAGGGAGTGAGTCCTAAACAGTTTGTAATTTTATAATGCTAGCCAAATTTGGACTTTTTTTTTTGGTTTTCTTGTTTTCAAATTATACATGCATACTGCAGCCACACTATTGTAGACACTAAAAGTACAGTTACATATTTGTTTTGTTCTTTTTATTTTTAGACTCACTCCTCTAAATCATAATGGGTCATTTGTTTTCATGAGAAAAAGTGAAAGTTTTTTTTTCTGATTATTCATATTATATTGAAGATGTGAGCTTAATAACTTGAACTTGATTTTCATATTAATTTCATTTCATATGTAAATAATACTTTTAAAATATGTTTACTTGATATTTCATGTTCAAAGTGTCCTTAACAGCTAGTCATATTTGAAGATGTTCGAGATGCTGAAGACGCTCTTTATAACCTCAATAGAAAGTGGGTATGTGGCCGTCAAATTGAAATACAGTTTGCACAAGGTGATCGCAAAAGTAAGTGTGACTGAATGCCAGATTTTATTTATTCAGCAGAATGAGTTTCAGTGATGACTCATTTTCTAATTTAAAATTCTTTCAGTAAATGATTACTAGTTGAGTGAGTGTTACTGTGGTGTTTAGGTAACAAATTATGTCATAAGTCTTGTTCTTTATGTTCCAGCACCAGGCCAAATGAAATCAAAAGAACGTCATCCTTGTTCTCCAAGTGATCACAGGAGATCAAGAAGCCCCAGCCAAAGAAGAACTCGAAGTAGAAGTTCTTCATGGGGAAGAAATAGGAGGCGGTCAGACAGCCTTAAAGAGTGAGTACAAAATACAAGAGGACCAAAAACTTCATTTTCTACTTTTTCTAGGAAATATATATAAATATATATGTTTTTTGATAGGGTCTTACTGTTTCCCAGGCCGGAGTGCAGTGGTGCGCGATCATGGCCCACTATAGCCTTGACCTCCCAGACTGAAGCAATTTTCTTTATGTTCCAGCACCCCAAGTAGCAGGTACTACCTGCTGTGGTGCAGGTGTGCACCACCACACCGGGCTAATTTTTTTATTTTTTGTAGAGATCGCAGGTCTCGCTATGTTGCCCAGGCTGGTCTTAAATTCCTTGGCTCAAGTAATCCTCCCACCTCAGCCTCCCAAAATGCTAGGATTACAGGTATGAGCTGCTGTTCCCAGCCTGGAAAATATTTTAAAGTTTTTATAAACAGTCCAGCTGAGTCATTTTGCTTAATGTATGAACATAATCAATTTTTGTTAAAAGATAACACTCTTCTCTATTTATCATATATTGTTATTTAACTTGGGTTTATGGGATTAATTCTTATGTTAAAGTTACAGACTTAACTTTATCTTTTTACATGAGAAGATAATATATAGTGAGCGGAAAACAAAAAGTAAAAAAAAATACATACTCAGCCGGGTGCGGTGGCTCACACTTGTGATCCCAGCACTTTGGGAGGGTGAGGCAGGCAGATCACGAAGTCAGGAGTTCAAGACCAAACCGAACAACATGATGAAACCCTGTCTCTACTAAAAATACAAAAATTAGCTGGGTGTGGTAGCCACACGCCTATAACCCCAGCGACTCAGGAGGCTGAGGCAGGAGAATCTTTTGAACCTGGGAGGCGGAGGTTGCAGTGAGTCGAGATCACACCACTGCACTCCAGCCTGAGCAACAGAGCGAGACTCTGTCTCAAAAAAAAAAAAACAAGGTGATAAGTTTTAGATAAATAAAATTTTCCTAAATGTGCCCAACAGTTTGTTATCTTTAACTTTAAAAATGTTTAAATATGGAAGAAATAGAATAAAACGTACAGGTGCAGTATTCTCAGCACTTTGGGAGGCTGAGGTGAGAGCATCACTTGAGGCCAGGAGTTTGAGACTAGCCTGGCCAACATGGTGAGACCCCATCTCCACAAAAAAAAAAAAGAAATATAATAAAATCACTTGTGAAAGGTGGTTGACTAAAGTTAATGTAAATCAATGTACTTATAAAAGATAAGTTATCAAGAATAAATTCCAAGTATTGAAGAAGACATATTAAATAGTAATTTTGGGGGAGGGGAAAAGATATTTTGAAGAAGACATATTAAATAGTAATTTGGGGGGAGGGGAAAAGGTATTTTCAAGTTATTTATTTTGCTAGCCAGTTTATCACAACAGAAATTAATTATATGAACCAGGCATGGTGGCTCATGCCTGAATCCCAGCACTTTGGGAGGCCAAGGCAGGTGGATTACTTGAGGTCAGGAGTTCAAGACCATCCTGAGCAATATGTTGAAATCCTCTCTCTACTAAAAATTCAGCGTCGGCACAGTGGCTCATGCCTGTAATCCCAGCACTTTGGGAGGCCACGGCAGGCAGATCACCTGAGGTCAGGAGTTCGAGACTAGTCTGACCAACATGGCAAAACCCTGTGTATACTAAAAATACAAAACTTAGCTAGGTGTGGTGGCACACGCCTGTAATCCCAGCTATTTGGGAGGCTGAGGCAGGAGAATCGCTTGAACCTGGGAGGCAGAGGTTTCAGTGAGCTGAGATTGCTCCACTGCTCTCCAGCCTGGGTGACAAAGCAAGACTCTGTCTCAAAAAAAAAATAAATAATAAATAATTTAAATTGATTTTTCTAAATGCATTACAGCCTTAGTGAACCATTTTTTTTCTCTTGCTCGATTTAAATAAGGTGAATATTCACATCATTTTCTGCCTTCTAGTAGAAGTAAAGTATAATACTTGACTGTCTCAAGTCATTATGGAGTATCAGGGATAGAAGGACCACATCTTTCAGGACAATGCTATTCTGCTTTGTACTTGTTATAAGACCATTGTTTAACCTCCCTGACCCCAGTTTTTCTCACTTTAAAAATTGTATTATGGCCAGGTGCAGTGGCTCACACCTGTGATCCCAGCACTCTGGGAGGCCAGGGTAAGATCAGTCCAGGAATTCAAGAGACCAGCCTGGGCAACATAATGAGACCCCCATGTCTACAAAACAAACTAAAAAAAATTAGCCGGGTGTGGTGGCACACACCTGTTCCAGCTACTGGGAGGGAGGGAGAGAGAGGGTGGACTGAGGTGTGAGGACTCCTTGAGCCCAGTAGGTCAAGGCTGCAGTGAGCCATGATTGCATCACCACACTCCAACCTGGGCAAGAGAGGAAGACTGTGTCTCACAATAAATGAATGAATGAATGAATGAATGAATGAATGAATGTAAAAAAAAGGTATTCCATAAATCTTTGTTAACTTTATATCAAGGAATGTGTATGTTAGAACTCTAAATGTTCCTAACAATGTTAAAATTGCTCCTCAACTCCCTTTTCTTTAGTCCAAATATATTATAGCATCCTTCTTTTACTATGTTAGGATTTTTTTTCAAGGACATTTTCTTCATTTTGCTTCCTACAGCTGTCTACAAAATGAATGAAATTTAATTTCTAAAAGACTGTGAATTTATTCCAGAATATATTCTACATCAGTATATTTTCAGTATAAATATATAATAAAAAATTCAAGAGAGGCCAGGTGCAGTGGCTCATGCCTGTCATCGCAGCACTTTGGGAGGCTGAGGCAGGTGGATCACTTGAGGTCAGACAAGCCTGGCCAACATGGCGAAACCCCGTCTCTGCGAAAAGTACAAAAATTGGCCAGGTATGGTGGCATGTGCCTGTAATCCCAGCTACTTGGGAGGTTGAGGCAGGAGAATCGCTTGAACCCAGGAGACGGAGGTTGCAGTGAGCCATGCTTGCCCCACTGCACTCCAGCTTGAGTGACAGAGCAAGGCTCTGGCTCAGAAACAAACAAAACAAAAAATTAAAGAGGCTCTGCATGGTGTTATCATTTTCCAAAGAAAGCTTTTTAAATTTCTCCATCTAGTTCAATGTTACTATCTAGTATCATTTTTCTTCAGTCTAAAAAATATTTAGTATTTCTTTTTTTCCTCTTTCAGCTCACCAGGAAGTACCAGGGCAGTGAATATTTAGTATTTCTTGTAGTATGCATCTGCTGATAGTGAATTCTCTCAGCTTTTGTCTGAAAACATCTTTAATACTCGTTTGTGAGAAATATTTTTGTTGAGGATCGAATTCTATATTGGCAGTGATTTTATTTTTCTCTTTAAAAATGTCATTCCATTGTTTTTCTGATACCCATAGTCAGTTGTCAGTCTTATGATTGCTCCTTTGAAGGTAATTTGTCTTTCATTCTCTGGCAAGGTTTTCAGATTTTTTTTTTTTTTGAGACAGTGTCAGTCTGTCACCGGGGCTGGAGTGTAGTGGCACAATCTTGCCTCACTGCAACCTCCGCCTCCCAGATTCAAGCGATTCTCCTGCCTCAGCCTCCCACTACCACACCCAGCTAATTTTTATATTTTTAGTAGAGGCGGAGCTTCTGCATGTTGGCCAGGCTGGTCTGGAACTCCTGACCTCAGGTGATCCGCCCACCTCAGTCTCCCAAAGTGCTGGGATTACAGGCATGAGCCACTGTACCTCGCCAGTTTTCAGATTTTTCTTTGACTTTGGTTTTCATCAGTTTCACTGTGATGTGCCTAGTGTAGTTTTCTTTGTCTACATGGGTTTATTGAGCTTTTTGAAATTGTGAGTTAATGCTTTTTGTTAGTTTTGTAAAATTCTATGCCATTATCTCTTCAAAGATTGCTTCTACCTTACTTAGTCTTTCTTCTTGCCTGTGTGACTGTATGCTATACATCTGTTGTGTTCTTCTGTGGATTTCTTAAAATTCCTTTTGTTGCATTGTATTTCAGTAGGATGTTTTTCTAATGATATTTTAGTTAACTATTTCTTTTCTTTTCTTTTCTTTTCTTTGACTTGGAGGTTTTCTCTTGTTGCTCAGGTTGGAGTGCAATGGTGCGATCTCGGCTCACTGCAACTTCTGCCTCCCAGGTTCAAGTGATTCTCCTGCCTCAGCCTCCCAAGTAGCTGGGATTACAGGCATGCGCCACCATGGCCAGCTAATTTTTGTATTTTTAGTAGAGATGGGGTTTCACCGTGTTAGTCAGGCTGCTCTTGAACTCCTGACTTCAGGTGATCCACTTGCCTTGGCCTCCCAAAGTGGGATTACAGGCGTGAGCCACTGAACCCAGCCTAGTTCATTATTTCTTCTGCTATATCCAATCCGGATTGCTGTTAAGACCATCTAATGACATTTTAATTTCAGATATCATATATTTTTAGTTTTAAATGTCTATTCGTTTCTTTTTATAGATTCTAGTTTTCCACTGAAACTATCTTTTTATCTGTTTTGTCTTTTCCTCTTATTTTCTTGAACATATTATTCATAGTAATTTTTTAAATTCCTGTTTGATGATGCCAATATCCAAATCACTTTGGGAATGATTCTTTTGCCTTTCATTTTCCTTAGTTTTTAGTTATTCTTGCCTGTTTTTTTTTACATGCCTCATAATTTTTTAAAATAGCATGTTGGACATGGACAAAAAATTGTAGAGGCTCTGCATGACATTATCATTCTCCAAAGACAGTTGTTTTTTTTCTAGCAGACAGAGTACTGGCGGATCGCTTTGATCTTAAGGCTTGGTTTTGGGCGTTGTTAAAGCTGCTCGTTTTGGCTTTGTATTTATTCCTAGGGCATGGCCCTTGCCTCTAGAATGTAGCCCTTCTGGGTTGTTGCCTAATGTTCCTCATTGACCTTTTGGGAGTTTGGACTCTAATCTCTCTCCCCAGCACCATGTGTCTGAAAAAAATTTCAGCTCATTTCTTGAATTTCTGAATTCCAGTTTTTTGCTGGCCCCTTGGAATCTCTTCCCATACACACACAACTTAGAAGATGGCCAGTGATTTAAGGAGAATTTGTAGGCAAATTTTAGAGGTACTTTTTGATCTCTAATTCACTCATCTCTAGAGTTTTTGCCTCTCATGTCCCACCCATTTTGGTAGCCCTGAATTCTAACTTTTCTCTCTTCAGCTTAGTCAAAAAGCCATTTTCTGGTTGGGCTCAACTCCTGCATGCTGTCATTTGAAAAATGGTTTTATTTATTTATGTATTTATTTATTTATGAGACAGAGTCTCGCTCTGTCACTCAGGCTGGAGTGCAGTGGTGCGATCTCGGCTCACTGCAACCTCTGCCTCCTGGGTTCTGCCATTCTCCTGCTTCAGCATCCCGAGTAGCTGGGACAACAGGTGCCCGCCACCATGCCCGGCTAATGAAAAATTGTCTTAGTAATAAGAGCCAAGGCTTGTAATCCCTCAGGTTCTTCCTGCTTGTATTGATTATCCTCCAGTGCCTTTGAACAGTTGTTTTATAAGTGTTGTGTAGCTTTTCAATATAGCTGTTTTCGGCCAGGCATGGTGGCTCACACCTGTAATCCTAGCACTTTAGGAGGCCGAGGCAGGGGGATCACCTGAGGTCAGGGGTTCGAGACCAGCCTGACCCCCATCTCTACTAAAAATACAAAATTAGCTGGGCGTGGTGGCACATGCCTGTAATCCCAGCTACTCCAGAGGCTGAGAGAGAATTGCTCAAACCTGGGAGGCGGAGGTTGTGGTGAGCTGCGATCGTGCCATTGCACTCTAGCCTGGGCAACAAAAGCGAAACTCCGTCTCAAAAAAATATATATATGTGTGTATATATATATATATATGGCTGTTTTATACGGGAAGATTAGTCTAATACAAGCTGTTCTGTCATGGCAGGACCCAAAAGTCCTGCATCTAGATTTTTATTTTTATAAGCATTATTTGAACTGTAAGTAATTGATTTTTTAATCTTTTTTCTTCAGATTTTTGTACCTCTTAAGAGCTATATAACCCAGACTAAATATGCAGTGCATTCTTCAGAACTGATCCCTATAATATACGTCTAGCAAAGTAAAAATTTTTGGCTATGTATTCTAGTATAACAAATATTACAAACTTGTTACTTATGTTTGAACCAAAAGCATGCATAATAAAATGAGAAATTTTTTAGCTTATCTAGTAAAAATATAACTAATGTTATGTAAAGTATGTAAGTTCCTCAAAGTGTTCTTTCCTGATCTCTTATTTTGTGTGAAATATATGCTCTAACATTATGGATGTTTGCAGGTCTCGACACAGGCGATTTTCTTACAGCCAGTCTAAATCTCGTTCCAAATCATTACCAAGGCGGTCTACCTCAGCAAGGCAGTCAAGAACTCCAAGAAGGAATTTTGGCTCTAGAGGACGGTCAAGGTCCAAGTCCTTACAAAAAAGGTCCAAGTCAATAGGAAAATCACAGTCAAGTTCACCTCAAAAGCAGACTAGCTCAGGAACAAAATCAAGATCACATGGAAGACATTCTGACTCAATAGCAAGATCCCCGTGTAAATCTCCCAAAGGGTATACCAATTCTGAAACTAAAGTACAAACAGCAAAGCATTCTCATTTTCGGTCACATTCCAGGTCTCGAAGTTACCATCATAAAAACAGTTGGTGAACAGCAACAGAAAGAGCACCATGCAGTCTTTAATATAAGTTATTAAACTCTCATTATGTTAAATAAAAATTCTTTAAGGCATACAGAAAATGCGAGTTGATATTACTTTGGGCATATGGAAGAAATAAAATCTCTAGCTTTGGATTAATAAAAATTTGGTCTCCATTTAAAGGGCCTGTGCTACAAATTATGATTTGTCTAATGTCACCATTTTATGGACCATTTTTTATTTACATTGTGGCAGAAGGGTACTTTTCAAGGGAAATGAGTAAACTGGAACTAATTTTTAAACTTCTACTTGGATAGAATTGATTAGTACTATTAATAATACCTTTTACACAAATATTTTTGACTTTAAAGCACTTTCATGTAAAAAGGAACTATGACTGTATAATTGCATAGAGCAGACTTAAGCTGTTTGACACCTATGTCTCTTTTGTGTCTTCTGTTTAAACTTGGGCCAATTCCTGGTGGATATTAGTTCATATTACAAAATTCTGACGTTCCAAAAAGTAGAATTCATATAGAGATCAAACATTCAAAAGATACATTCTCTCCTAAGCTCAAAGGTTATAATTTTATTGGGTAGAACAGTATAGGTAAGTTGACATGAAATTGCATCCTGTACCATGTCCACATTAGTAATATCAAAACTTTTGAGAAATACTGGATTTTGAATGGTTTGAGACTAATTCTTTAAAAATTAGGCTGAGCAACACTCACAATCCAAAAATATTCATTTTAAGCCTTACACATTTGAAGAGTAGTACATTTTGTATAAAATCATATTTCATACCATTATTTCCACATACCTACTTTTCATCTGCTGCTTAATTTTTTCTTTTTAGAGTTCTTGCTCAACTTTAAATGATACAGAATAAGTCTTACTATTTTTGAAAGAGTGTTTAGTACCTTGTATTAAGAAACTTGGCCAAGTGTGGTGGTTCACTCCTGTAATCCCAGCACTTTGGGAGGTTGAGGCGGGCGGACTGCTTGAGGCCAGGAGTTTGAGACCAGCCTGGGCAACATGGTGAAACCCTGTCTCTAAAACTTAAAAAAAAGAAGAAGAAACTCAAGACTACATCTTCAAAAAACAATTTCGTATTATTTGAATTTTACATTATACTGCCCTTCATTTCTGACAGCCAAATAACTTTGTTGATATTTATTGCTTTTGTAGTTGTTATAACTAATAATTTCTTTGAAAATGTGTTGTAGTTTATGTTTTTCAAAGGATTTTGGTAGTATTTGTGATAGAATGATTTTGCATATGATTATTATAGGGGATATATTTATAGAACTCTACTTGTATACTTTGCGACTTATGAAAACTTAAAAGTTCTCAACACATATAGTTAGTATTTGTATCCAGAGTATTTAAGAAAAAAATCTGTCTTATATTTTTAGTATATAGGAGCCAGTGTTGCTTCTATTTGTTTTGAATACAAATTCCATTTTTCTTTGCTTATTAGATCCCATATGTAAGAAACAACTTTACACAATAATTTGTATGCTGGTAATATTTGGACAAGTGCCATAAATTAATGTATATTTTACTTTCTGAATAGATTTTCTCTAATCATAGCAAAATTTATTTCAAAACCACAACTCTTTGAAGTATTCAGCTATAATAAAATTTAGTTATAAAATTATGTGGCACTACTGAATATCTAAAGGATAATCTGAAGAATGAGTAAGACAAATATTGATAGTAATTTTTAGTATTTTCAAAATGTTTGGGATCATACACTTAAATGAAATCATTTTAAAAACTAGGGGCTGGGCACAGTGGCTCACACCAGTAATCCTAGCACTTTGGGAGGCCAAGGCAGGAGAATTGTTTGAGCCCAGGAGTTTGAGACCAACCTGGGCAACATAGCAAGACCCCTTTATCTATAAAAATAATAACTAGGTACTATTGTGAAAAATAACTAGGGATTGATTACAGTGTCTTCACTATGTATTCACAAATTGATTTCTATATTCCCAAACATATTTAATCCTTTGATTTACCTCTGACTAGGTTTGTCATTGTAATCCCTAGGCTGCTTAGGAGGATACCATTTGGTTTGATGAAAAAGCTGGAATGATAACAGCTCAAACTCTTGAGCATTTAGTACATGCTTGGCACTGTTCTATATGTTTTAAGTTATTCACTCATGTATTTAACCATCAACACTCTCATAAGGTAAATATCCTGCAGTTACTTTTGCACCAACCTAATACCACTGCAGACAAGGAAACAGATGCAGAGAGGCTAAGTTACACACAGCCATAAACTTCGGATCAGTAGAGTGACTGGGCTTCGAAGTCCTCTTCCTGACTGCCGTTCCCGTGTCTTTTGCAAAGAGAAGTCTTTGACAGGTATATGCTTTATTAAGATCATGCTTAGAAAGAAATGAGAGAACAGAATTAGAAAAAGAAATGACTGTAGGCTTCGATGAAAATTACTTTTGTGACTAAGTGAAAATTGTTTGGCTAGGTATCTTGGAAAATTGTCTTCTGGGAATATCTATATTCTAGGGTTCACTTTTGTCTTAGAATTGTTTCTTGGCCCATTTACGAGAGATACTTTGTTTATGAATAAATGTTTTAATTTTAGACATCTGTGATCAGTTCTTTTAAAGTGACTATACTTATTTAAGTACTTCCCAAGTTTAGTGCAGGGGTACTACCTACCATTTATTCAGGATCATAGAGGATAAGTTAGGGTCATAGAAAATAAAGACTGCCATGAGAGCTGCTTGCTTGCTTTTTCCCAGGAATAATGAACAAATAATTTCTGTATAGCAGCTGACATTTTTCGGTGTTAACAGATAAAAGGGGAATTTGCTGAAATTTTTTTTGGAGCCTCAGATTTAATTTTACGCCACTGGGCTAATTTATTTTTAAATGTAAATTAATTCCAGTACTTTATTTGTAAAGTTTACTTGAGATCTAACTATTCTAAGACACGCTGTTGCATTACAAATAAGAATTGCTGCTTTTATTTTGATCCCATTGCCAGAGGCAAAATTAGTCAAAATTTAAAGGTATGTAGAAATACTTTTGTAATCCTTCTAAACTACATTAAATTTCTGGCTGACCATGGTGGCTCACACCTGCAATCTCAGCACTTTGGGAGGCTGAGGTGGGCAGATCAACATGGTGAAAGCACGTCTCTACTAAAAAATACCAAAAAAAATTAGCCGGGCATGGTGGCGCATGCTACTCAGGAGGCTGAGGCATGAGAATCTCTTGTACCTGGGAGGTGGAGGTTGCAGAGAGCCGAGATCGTGCCACCGTACTCAAGCCTGGGCTACAGAGTAAGACTCTCAAAAAAAATAATTTATTAGATTTAAAAACTAAATTTGTTTTCCAAAGACAAAGAGAGTAGTAGAATATGTAGGGTACTTGTATAGATAGATACATGCTACTTAATGCAGTGCAGTCTGGTGCAGGTGATCTTAACGTGGCATAATAGACCCAGAGCTTCAAGTCTAGGCCGTGTAAAGTGAAATGCCAAACTACCGTGTGTGCATGTCTCAAAAGAAAGGTGATGTAGTTTTATACAATTTTGAAACAAGTCCATGACTCCCAAGGGTTTAAGGACCAATGATTCAGTGAGACATTTACAGATTTTGAAGTCAGAATTCAGTGTGAATTCTACACACATTTACTAGCTATGCAACTTTGGACAAGTTACCTCACATCTGTGAGCCTCAATTTCTTACCTGTAAAATGTGGATATATTTGCCCCATTGGGTTGTTAGGGTTAAAAAAAAAGATGCTTAGCAGAATGCCAAGTACCTGATAAGCATTCAAATATCAATTTCTTCTTTCATTTTTTTTATTTAAATATTTAGAAAACATTTCCTAGTACTAAATGTGAATTATGCACCTTAGCATTTAAATCACTCCCTGGATGAAAATAGGGTATTGAGGATACCCTAGGTATATGTTTGGTTCACATAATTCAAAACACCATAACCTACATCTGTTTATAAGCTAGTAAATAGGTTACAAATTAAAATCAGGAATATCTAGGCTGGGCACGGTGGCTGATGCCTGTAATCCCAGCACTTTGGGAGGCTGTCGGGGAGGGCGGGGGGATAATTTGAGGCCAGGGGTTTGAGACCAGCCTGGCCAACATAGTGAAACCCCGTTTCTACTTAAAATACAAAAATTAGCCGGGTGTAGTGGCACACCCTGTAATCGCAGCTACTCAGGAGGCTGAGGCGGGAGAATGGCTTGAACCCGGGAGACAGAGGTTGCAGTGAGCCGAGATCGCATCACTGCACTCCAACCTGGGTGTCTCAAAAAAGAAAAAAGTCCGGGTGTAGTGACTGATGCCTGTAATCCCAGCACTTTGGAAGGCTGAGGCGAGCGGATCACTTGAGGTCAGGAGTTCGAGACCAGCATGGCCAACATGGTGAAACTCTGTCTCTACTAAAATTACAAAAATTAGCCAGGCATGGTGGCGGGCACTTGTAATCCCAGACACTCAGGAGACTGAGGCAGGAGAGTCACTTGAACCTGGGAGGCAGAGGCTGCAGTGAGCCAAGATCACTCAACTGCACTCCAGCCTAGGCAACAGAGCAAGACACTGTCTCAAAGAAAAAAAAAAAAAAATCTTACTGTGTGTCAGGTTTCAGGTTCTTTCAGAATGCTGGTAGATGAAAGGGTCATTCTCTTCACATGAGAGACTGCCTAGCCAGTAATTAATATTTAGTCCTATAACTACATTGCTTGCATGTTCATTACTGTTTAGTTTTGTGTGTGCTAAAGCTTGTGTAGGATGAGTAGTTCCTCAGAAAATGTATAATTGAAGCAAGAAGCAAAATTACTACTACTCTAGGAGTAAAATTCTATTAACCAAATGCATAAGTACTACATGCTTTTTAGAAATTGCTTCATAGAGGTAGATGGAGGGACACGATCCAGAATTCTTAGTATTTGCTTGTGACCACCTGTTTTGTTTTTACAGAAGTGTAGCTTATAAGACTGATCACCTGTTATCTAAAGAAACAACTATGGCCAGGCACGGTGGTTCAGGCCTGTAATCCTAGCACTTTGGGAGGCTGAGGTGGGAGGATCACTTGAACTCAGGAGTTTGAGACCAGCCTGGGCAACACAGTGAGACCTCATCTCTATTAAATAAATAAATAAATAAAACTACATTCCAGTTTTCTTAGCTTACTCCTAATAGTATGGATTTTTTTTTAAATGCTGTTAAATTGACTTTAATGTCAACAAAAATCTCAATATAAAATAACCTTCCAAGCCCCAACTGATAGCCTGTTTCTTTTAATAGTAAGAAAACATTAATGGACTTTTGTGGGTTGGGGGAATTACACTTGTGAGGCAGTATCAGATTTATAGTAACAATTTTACTGTTAAATATCTTTTCAGAATTGACATAAGCTGTTAACTTGTCAGACTCTTCTGAGCAATGTTACATTTTTAAAATAAGAAGGGGCCAGGCATGGTGGCTCACACCTGTAATCCCAGCACTTTGAGAGGTTGAGGCCACAGGATGACTTGCGCCCAGGAGTTCACGACTAGCCTGGGCAACATGTTAAGACCCTGTCTCTGCAACAAATTTTTTTTTTTTTTTTGAGACGGAGTCTCACTCTGTCCCCCAGGCTGGAGTGCAGTGGCGCGATCTCAGCTCACTGCAACCTCCACCTCCCGGGTTCACGCCATCCTCCTGCCTCGGCCTCCCGAGTAGCCGGGACTACAGGCGCCCGCCACCACGCCCGGCTAGTTTTTTTGTATTTTCAGTAGAGACGGGGTTTCACTGTGTTAGCCAGGATGGTCTTGATCTCCTGACCTCGTGATCTGCCCGCCTCGGCCTCCCAAAGTGCTGGGATTACAGGTGTGAGCCACCGTGCCCGGCCTCTGCAACAAATTTTTAAAAATTAGCGGAGTGTGGTGGCGCATGCCTATAGTCCTCCTACTCAGGAGGCTGACGTGGGAGGATCACTTGAGCCCAGGAGGTCGAGGCTACAGTGAGCAGTGTTTGCACGACTGCACTCCAGCCTAGGTGACAGAGCGAGACCCTGTCTCAAAAAAAATAATAAATAAATAAAAGGAATATTACTCAAATTTATCTGAACACTGTGAAGTATTTATATAATTTTTTTTTTTTAGATCGAGTTTTGCTCTGTCGCCAGGTTGCAGTGCAGTAGTGCAATCTCGGCTCACTGCAACCTCCGCTTCCCGGGTTCAAGCGATTCTCCTGCCTCAGCCTCCCGAGTAGCTGGGACTACAGGCGTGTGCGACACACCTAGCTAATTTTTGTAGTTTTAGTAGAGATGAGGTTTCACCATGTTGGCCAGGATGGTCTCGATCTCTTTACCTTGTGATCTGCCCGCCTCGGCCTCCCAAAGTGTTGGGATAACAGGCATGAGCCACCACACCTGGTAAAATATATATATTTATATAATTTCATAAGACTATTAGAAAAAAAATCTTTAAACATTCATTGTCAGTAAACGTTAAAATTTTGGCCTTAAAATGTTAAATGTAGCTGAATTTAAAATATTAATATTCTAGTTAGGATGTTCATTACAGTTTTTAATGGATATAGTCATAGATCACTTAATGACAGGATACATTCTGAGAAACACATCGTTAGGCGATTCTGTTGTGCAAACATAGAGTGTACTTACCCAAATCTAGATGGTATGTATATTTAAATATATTTTTTCATGCAGAAATTCAAATGTCCCAGCACCGATACTGAATACCGGTAATGGGGATGTTTCCGCGACTTGATCTGCAGTGCCACATTAAGTGCCACGTATCAGGTTTCTATATATGCTCCATTATAATCTTATGGGACCACCATCATATATGTGGTCCATTGTTGACCTGAATGTTGTTAGGCAGTGCATGACTATATAAATTCTAGCAATTTTTGATATTGTTTTATACTTTATAATTTCTTACTCATATATCCTATTAAATAGGATGTTTAAAAATGCCACTTAAAAACATGGATGAAAATTTTGTATTCTAAAGTACAAATAGTCCTTTATACAAAGCTCTGAGCTGCCTGTCAGTGGTCAAATATAATTGATACTCATTTGGGCTTTTGTGACCACACCTTGTCCACCCTTTATTTTGACCAAAAGATTGTAGTTTCAGTGTCTATCATAGAAAGTGGAATTACATTACTTAAGAAATAATTTCAAACAATGCTTTCAGCATCTCATTTACTTCACTGGTGTTAATTCAGCATGAAAGGCTTTAAAAGGCAGGAACCGGTGAAATGTTAAGAGTTGCATGCTGCCTTACACTCTACTCCCTAGTCACTTCAGTGCTAAGTAACCCTCAGTCAGCCCCTTTCTTTTCTGGGGACATGCATCTTTTATTTATTTATTTATTTATTTATTTATTTATTTATTTATTGGGACAGGGTTTTGCTGTGTTGCCCAGACTGGAGTGCGGTGGCTATTCACAGGCATGATCCCATTACTGATCAGCACGGGAGTTTTGACTTCCTTGTTTCCAATCTGGGCCAGTTCATCCCTCATTACTAAACCTGGTGGTCCCCCTTCCCGGGAGGTCACCGTGTTGATGCTGAACTTAGTGTGGACCCCCCAACTGGCATAGCATAGTACAGCCCAGAACTCTTGGACTCAAGCCATCCTCCTGCCTCAGCTTCCCAAGTAGTTGGGACTATAGGCACGCACCACCGTGCCTGGCGACATGCATCATAAACACACTTCCTTTCACTGCTTGCAGTTTGTTATTCCACTTGCATTTATTTAACTCTCTTCTCAAACCATGGACAGTTAATAAATCCCTTTCAGCATCTTTGTAGAGATGGAGAGTCTCACCATGTTGCCAGGTCTCGAATGCCGGCCTCAAGTGATCTTACTGTCTAGGCCTCCCGAAGTGCTGTAATTACAGGCATGAGCCACCGAGCCAAGGCCTTTTCAGAATCTTTATAATCCCTACTTAACCTCTGTATCCTTCTCTAATTATTCTTCAAGTATTAACATTTATGTCAACATTAACATTAAATGTTATCTGTCACATTTCCTAAATAAGCCAGTGCTTAAATACGTTATGGTTTCTCTAATCTTTCAGCTCTTACTTACAATGGCCTTGGTGTTTCTGTCATTAACTAGAGTTCTGTTTTTTTAGATGTTATAACCAATTAACCAACCTACTTGAAAATGCAGAGGAAAACATTCAAAAGATTCAAAGTTTACAACCTCGTAAGATCAACTTATTTGTGCTGTATGCTACATTTAAGTGAGCTTTTAGAATTATTAGAAAAAAAGCAAATATTCAAATTATATATAATGTTGGAGTCAACCAGTAAAGCAGCCTTAATTTTCCCCAACTCTATTTTCTTTAACGCTTTATTATAAAAATACTTAGCATAAAAAGAATGTTAAATGTAGCTGAATTTTAAAGTGGAACATCCATATACCCACTACCTAGATTCTACAGTTAGCAGTTAATTACACCTGCTTTGCCACATATATTTCCATCTATCCCCCAAGTATTTTGAATTTAACAAAGTAAAGTTTAAAAAAAAACCCAAAAAACTGGAATATTCGTACATGGGGTATTCTAATTAGCTAAAGTATAGCCAGAAAATGTTGGTTGAATAGCTTTCATAAACAATTCTGTTTTCTTATTTTTGAAATTCGGGATCTAGTCTCAGGCATCTACAAGAACTTAAGAAATAGACCTGGATGGTTAAGGAGACTGGACTGAATGCACAGTGACTCTAAGAGCCTTGAAAGACTGGTAGAAAAGGGACATTTCCAGTCTTTGATAGTAATCCTTTCTAAAATTTGAGAGCATACGTACTTATGACTTAGAGTAAAAACAACATTTGAGGCTGGGTGCAGTGGCTCACACCTGTAATCCCAGCACTTTGGGAGGCCGAGGCAGGCGGAGCACGAGGTCAGGAGATCAAGACCATCCTGGCTAACACGGTGAAATCCTGTCTCTACTAAAAATACAAAACATTAGCTGGGCATGGTGGCCGGTGCCTTCCCAGCTACTCGGGAGGCTGAGGCGGGAGAATGGCATGAACCCAGCAGGCAGAGCTTGCAGTGAGCAGAGATCCAGCCACTGCACTCCAGCCTGGGCGACAGAGCGAGACTCCGTCTCAAAACAAAACAAAACAAAAAAAATTTGAGAGCATTAAATGCCTAGTCATTTGAGGAGTAAGGTTAATTTTGTTGAACTTTGGAAGGGATTGTTGAAAGCCCTTGTTTTATAGTTAGAAAATTCCCTCAAATTGTAACTTATCCAAAGTTTTGATGGGACCAGAAAGCCCTCTGATTCCATGTTGTCAAGTGAAATAATAAAGATCTTGTGTTTAAAAATCTTACTGTTAGTAGGCAATTGTGAGTTCAATTTAAATCAAACATTTGCAATTGGAAGTAACCAAAAGTCATCAAAATGGCTACAAAAAAGGAAGAAATGACTTTAAAACCCTGAAAACATAAAAAGGGAAAATGTTTTTGGCTGGGTGTGGTGGCTCACTCCTATAATACCAACACTTTGGGAAGCCGAGGCCAGTGGATCACTTGAGCTCAGGAGTTTGAGACCAGCCTGGACAACACAGTGAAACCCCATGTCCATGTCCCTGTAGTCCCAGCTACTCAGGAGGCTGAGGTGGGAACATCACTTGAGACCAGGAGGCAGAGATTGCAATGAACTGTGATCCTGCCACTCACAGCACTCCAACCTGCGTGACAGAGCAAGACCCTGTCTCAAATAGGCCCAGTGGGGTGGCTTATGCCTGTAATCCCAGCACCTTGGGAGGCTGAAGCAGGCAGATCACTTTAGGCCAGGAGTTTGAGACCAGCCTGGCCAACATGGCGAAACCCTGTACTTACTAAAACTATAAAAGTTAGCCAAACAGGGTGGCGCGCACCTGTAGTCCCAGCTGCTTGGGAAGCTTCAAGTTCAGAATCACTTGAACCCAGGAGGTGGCGGTTGCAGTGAGCCAAGATTGTGCCACTGCACTCCAGCCTGGGTGACAGAGCAAGACTCTGTCTCCAAAAAAAGAAAACAAAAGCAAAAAGAAAACACTTCTGCTTGCCATCCCTTGCCCAAGATCCTAAAATGCCAAGATGCCAGAACACATTTGTAATTTGCATTTGACAACGGCAGATTAACAAACTCTAATCTTGGAATGAGAGAACTATCTGTAATAATTTAGTAGGAGCAGCCGTGTATATATAACCAGCTTTGGAGAAGTGTGATTATTATCTAGTGTCTTTACAACCAGACATATTTTTCTGAATGCTAATTGTATTAGACTAGGAAAAATTACTTAACTTTCTGAATCTTTTCTTCCACATTCATAAAAATATTGTGTGAGTAACTAGAGAAATGAGGTATTTTTATTATTGTTTAATGTCATTTTGTCTTTTATTGTTAAATGTTCAAGATTATCTGACCTCTTCTAATTAAATGCAGCTTGAATAGAACATGTAGACTCCTTTGATAAATGTGCATCTGACTTTCATAAATTATGTAGGTTGCTTCTATCAATTGTCCCACTTTGTTCCTTTTTACCATTACTAAATTCAGAAACTATGATTAATGTCACATAATCTATGATAAGCTATTCCTTTAACGAGGGAATTTAAAATTTGTGTAGCCAGTTCTACACTAAGCCCACATTATTATAAACCCTGCTCTAGAAAATGAATTCTAAAATCTCAACAGTGGACCCTCACTAAATGCAACACCTTTTATAAATCTTAAATTGTTATTGAATTAGGCATTTTTATAATTCAAGTTAACAAAACAAGTAGTTCTTGAATTACACGATTTGTGTTTACACAATTCTGTCTCCTACACCATCTCATCTCACAACACAGGCATACTTTCTTTCCCCATTTGAAAACTCATGGAACAGTTTCCGGGAGATTTCTAGATTCAGAAGGAAAGAAGTACAACAATGAGAAAACAACTTGCAGGAGTTGGCTCAAGGATCAGACTCAGCAAGGCAATTCTGTGATTTTAAAATGTATTTAGTTTAGCAATGTCCTTCAAAAATTTAAATATAGGAGTATGATGGCACTATCAGCCTTTCATACCCAAGGATGCATATACTTGATTCCTTCAACCTGAAGCAGATATCAATTGCATATAAATTGCCTTCCACCCACGAAAACAAAGGATAGTTTATCCAGCAATAAGATGAAGAGGGTTATAAGGAGATGAGAGAGCTGCAAGAAGAGATAAAGAGTTATAAAAGATCAGTTTCACCCAATTTCAAATTGTAGAAAAGGGAAGGAAATTTCATTCCTCCTTTGCACCAACTGGGCCCCTGCTATCAGAATTCAGAATTCAAATTAGAACTGTCTGCTAACACAGACTTTTACAGGTATGGGAAAAAACCAACCTCTGTGTAAGTTTCATGAGGAAATTCTAATTCAACAACTAATTTACTATCACAGTGAAGTTGATAGTCCATAGGAGGCAGAGAGGACGAGGTCAAGACTACTGTTAAAGCATTATTATTATTATTTTTAGACAGGGAGTCTCACTCTGCTGCCCAGGCTGGAGTGCAGCGGCGTTATCTCGGCTCACTGCAACCTCTGCCTCCCAGGCTTAAGCAGTCCTCCTGCCTCGGCCTCCCAACTAGCTTGGAACACAGGCATGCGCCACCACACCCGGCTAATGTTTGTATTTTTAGTAAAGACGGGGTTTCCCTATTTCACCGAGGCTGGTCTCAAACTCCTGGACTCAAGTGATCTGCCCCCCTCAGCCTCCCAAAGTGCTGGGATTACAAGCGTGAGCCACCGTGCCTGGCCTAAAAGCATTAAATCTTATGGGAGAAAAAGGAGACATAGAGACAAAATATTCCACTTCCATTTCCCTGTTGTAATTACTGCTTTGTGCACTATTTACCAAAGGCATACCTCTGGATCTGACCTATTTTCTATCTATTTGCTGTGCTTTTCCACATGGATGTCCTAGAGGCACCCCAAAGTTCAACATGCCAAATCAAAATGACCTTCCTTTATAATTCTGATTCCCCTGCAACCCCCTAATTGAGTGTTATCCTTTGAGTTGCTCAATTTCAAGTCTCTTCCTTACCCTCTATTCAGATGCCCAATCCTCAATTCTAGCTCTAAAACATTCCCCCAAATAAGCCCATGCCTCTGATAATGCCCTCCAGGTCCTTTTCTCTTTTGAGCTACTGACATATCCTCACCTAAGTAGTCTGTTTCAAGCTTTCCCTTATGAAGCTGTCCTCCCTATTTCTACGTTTTCTTTTTGAAGCAAGCATTCCATTCCCTACTCATAAACCTTTGAGGACTGCCATGCTTACAGAATAAAGTTGAAGCTCTTCCGCATGACACTGAAGGCCCTTCGTGTTCTTACCCCAATATACCTTCAAAAAACTTCCCTTCCTTCCTTGCATTTCTCTTAAGCTACTGGACATTGTACATCTTTTTTTTTTTTTTTTTTGTTGACACGGAGTATCACTCATTGCTCAGGCTGGAGATCAGTGGCACAATCTTGGCTCACTGCAACCTCCGCCTCCCGGGTTCAAGCGATTCTCCTGCCTCAGCCTCCAGAGTAGCTGGAATTACAGGTGTCCACCACCACACCCAGCTAATTTTTTGTATTTTTAGTAGAGACAGGGTTTCCCCATGTTGGGCCGGCTGGTCTCCAACTCCTGACCTCAGGTGATCTGCCAGCCTCAGCCTCCCAAAGTGCTGGGATTACAGCGTTGTACATCTTCTTACACCACCATCTGCTCAGACTTTTACCTCTCGCAATTATTTTCCTTTTTTGTGTGTCAAGTACTTCTCTTTTAAGGCTCAACTGTTACTTTCTTTTGAGGTGGGGTCTTGCTCTGTCGCCCAGGCTGGAGTGCAGTGGTGTGATCTCCACTCACTGCAACCTCCACCTCCTGGGCTCAAGCAATTTTCTGCCTCAGCCTCGCCCGAGTAGCTGGGGGTGCACACCACCACGCCTGGCTAATTTTTTTGTATTTTTAGTAGAGATGAGGGTCCACCATTTTGGCCAGGCTGGTCTTGAACTCCTGACCTCGTGATCCACCCGTCTCAGCCTCCCTAAGTGCTAGGATTACAGGCCTGAGCCACTGTGCCTGGCTCAACTCAGTATTACTAAGGTGTCAGATTCCCAAGGAGAAAATTTTCTCACCAAAATTAGTCCCTTCACCCTACCTTTCTCTCTCTTCAGGCATTTGTTGTTGTAGAGTGGGGAATATAGCTTGTATTTTAGTTGTCTTTTCTCCCCATCCCACCTAAACTTTCAGCTCTGCCATTTATCCTTCTATTTTCGAACATACGTTACACATAAGCCCCCACACATTAAATTGCAGACATACTGCTCAAAATGACAAGAGCTGAGAAACGCTGGACAAGGAAAGAAGGGTGTGGTTGAGGTAGTAGGACTATTACATTGTGTAGGAATTTTTATAACCATATGCAAAAATGTGTTAACACCTGTGAACATTCCAGAATCACAAACTGATTTGGGAGAGATGTCAGAACTCATTGTCGTCAGTCATGAGTATTAATATTTACAACACATTACTAACAAGTGAAAATTGGTGACTAAAACTTGGGGACATCTTCAAACTAAACTTCCAAATGAGCTTCCCATCCATTTGTGAGGAAGGTCTATCTGCATTTGTAAGGAAGGAATGGTGACTCATACAAAACATCAAATAGAAAGTTCCTTTTTATCTTCCATCTTCTTTACTTGACCTGATTGCTTAACATGCCACTCAAAATCTGTCTCCCTTACTTCCTCTTGGCCTTTTTTTTTTTGAGACTGTGTCTGTTACCCAGGCTGGAGTGGCCTGGTCCTACCTCACTGAAACCTCCACCTCTCAGGCTCAAGAGGTCTTCCTGTCTCAGCTTCTAGAGTAGTCCAGTACTATGCCCAAAAACCTCAATGCTGCTCCTGGTAAGAAAATGTAGATGATGGCCAGGCATGGCGGCTCACATTCAGCCAGTATGAGTAGAAGTTAAAAAAATCCAACCACACAAAATCATCTAGTCACACATTCAAACATGAGAAAGCCACACACAAAGAGTCAAGACTATTTTAAAAGGGGGGGCCAAATTATTATTATTTTAAAATTTGATTACAACCAATTTTGTTGGCATTAAAATTAGAGGCATTAAGCTGGAATGGATATATACCAAAACCAGAAATTGAGTTTGGCAAAAATGGGAATAGGAGTTGTTCAGTAATTTCAAATTAGAAATCAATTTAGAGAAACAAACCCCATGCTTACATTGATTGTGCCACAGATTTAAACTTCAGTAGTGCATTAGTAAACTGTTCACATTTAGATCTTCACCTTGAGATTTGACAGCTGTTTCTTGAAAAAAAATCTCAGTACCTTGTGCAAATAAAGTCGGTCTTCCATGTGCCTTAGCACACACTTAAAATTTCTCCATTGTATATATACAAAACACCTGCAATGTGGGCAGGGCAAAATACATACTTTCATAACAAAACTATAATATACCTCTCAAGTATGAACAATATACACATAATACATGGTATACAGTATTTACAAAATATAAAATATAATACAAGCTGTTTGTATGTAATTTTTTAAACTCATCTTTTGCAATTGTATGTTGCAACAAGGCAAATTTCCATTTCTGTACCAATTTTCTCAAGAGTCCAGGGATATGGGAAAAATTATGTTTTACACACATACTGAAATCTGAAATCTAAGTTTGAACTTTCAGGAGCGTTTTTAAGTGTACTGCCATCAGCTCCCTGTTTTGGTTGGAATTTTCAACAGTGCTTCCCATCCAGTGACTAGGAGGCTTTGGAAGAACACTAGGAGAAGGTGGATCACTAAACTTTGCCCCAGCATAATTTTCCTTTTGGCTCACTTCAGTTAGAAATGCTGATTTCTTCAAATGTGAATTTTTAATGTTCTCGGTATTTTTAAAAGGCTTTTTTTCCTGCTTCTGAATTCTGTCAGATGAAACAGAATCCTGCCAAAAGCTGTTTTCATTTCTTTTTGCAGAGGTGATCTTGGTTAGTGGCAAGTTATATTTGCTTTTCTGTCTGTTTATCTTTGGTTGCTCATACAAGTGTATACCATGAACAAGCTGGCCGTGGGGAAGGGCAATTTTCTCCGATTTTCCCATCTTTGATTTTAAAACCTACAAAGACAAGAACACAAAAGTAAATATAGTTTCTAGATAAAAATCAGTTATGAACCTCATATCACATATCTAGTTTTGCTGTATTTAAGTTTGCCCACAGCCATAGAAAAGAACAAAATTATGTTCTTCGTAGCAATACATATGTAGTTGGGGGCCATTACCCTAGACGAATTAATGCAGAAACAGAAAAACAAATATCACAAGTTCTCACTCGTAAGTGAATTTGGGAGCTAAACATTGGGTACAACATGGATATAAAATGGGGAACAACAACAGACACTAGGCACTACTAGAAGGGGAGAGGACCTATTGGGTACTATGCTCACTACCTGGAATGGGATCATTCATACTCCAAACCTCAGCATCACGAAATATACCCATGTAACAAACCTGCACAAGTACCTCCTGGATAAATAAAATAAAAGCTGAAATTACAAAAACTTTAATTGGGCAGGGTGGCTCACGCCTGTAATCCCAGCACTTTGGGAGGTCAAGGCAAGGGGATCGCTTGAGCTCACGGAGTTCGAGACCAGCCTGGGCAACATAGCAAAACCCCATGTCTACTACAAATATAAAAATAAGCCCGGCGTGGTAGCACGTGCCTTGGGAGGCTGGCTGAGGCGGGATCCCTTGAGCCTGGGATGGGGAGGCTGCAGTGAGCAGAGATCCATCGTGCCACTCCATTCCAGCCTGGAGTGCGATACAGACAGACCCTGTCTCAAGAAAAAAAAACAAAAAAAACTTAAATTTCCCTTGACTTTTAAGTTCACTCTTGTTTGCCACTAAAAATGCAGTTAATCACCACTGCTAGTTACCAGTATGCAACGTGAACCAGTTCTAAAATGTCAAACTAAAAAAATCTGAAATAACCCAAGCCGACCTTTCTACAACTTTGTTAAGACTAATGAGCTCTCTTCCAAGTGTCAGTGCCAGAAACAATGTTTGCTGTGTACCCCCCACTTCCTGGTTTAGTAACTGCTTCAAGAACGCTGCTTCACTGATCTTAATCTTTCCTAACTTAGGTGGGCCTTATAGGAGTCTTGACCAGATGGAAAATCATAACGTAATCCACTAGATCACTGCACTACCAACGCTTGTAACGCGGTAGTAAGCAAGACACAACACGGAAGTAGAGAATAACTTTCCACGTCTGTAAGGTTCACTGCCAGAGCTCCCTGGTTAGTAGCTGTTCTAGAAAACAGGCCACGAAACAAGCACAAAAGCTTTTAGGTAATCACGGATATTTCAAAAGTCGTGTAATTTTAAAAGGTGGGAGACATTGAGAAGATAAGTTAAACACGGTAGGCAAATTTAGTAATTTTTTCCCAAGGGCACAGACAAACTGCAAATCTCTAATTCAATGCAACATTCTTCACTAAATAGCGGGAACTTTTCCATTATTTCGAAAAGAGTCACTGAACTTAAGTCCATCAAACGTTATTTTGACAAGACTTTGAAATCATTTCGTAGACATCCCATTTAAACTTCTATTCATTTTATTCTAATCCAATAGCACTGCAATCAGCAGTCGCTAACTCTTCTGAAAACTTCTTCTGGACACACACGAAGTACACAGTGGCAACGGTAATAAAATCAGTTTTGTGCGGCTCCTACCAACTCCGACTTAGAAGGAACCATTAAGTAGGTCAAGCCCGCGGCGGGCAAAGCCCCAGCTGGACTGCGCGTCCCACACGGGGCACCTCATATTTCGGCACAACTCCAAACGAAACCAAGCTGCTCAGAGCCCACTCCACCCCCCACGGCGGGACGTCAGAATCCGTCTCCGCGTTTCACCGATTAGGACTGGGGCTCTCGACAGCCGGGAGGCCGATAGCGGGGCCCCGTACTTCCCTGGCCGCCCACACCCGGCCTCGCCTCCTTCATGGGCGCCGTAGCGCCGGGCACGTAGCGCGCGCTGACGTCAGCCCTCCCGCGGGCCCCGTCCCTGCCCCCACACCGCCGCGCGCCCGGAACGCCGAAACCTCCTGGAACGCCGCCAGCCTTCTAAATCGGGGCTGTTGCTGGGGCGCAGCGGCGCTTCTCATTGGCCGACTCCTGGGAGCCAATCAGAAGCACCAGCGCATGCCTCCCCTTCCCCCTTCTTCCCCCAAAGCAAGAATGGAGAGGGCGTCACGGAAACTTCCCTCCCGAGTAAACAGCCGCCCCCCACCCCGCCCCCACCCGTCCGATCCCCCGGTGCAGGACCTGCAGCCCCAGAGCTCAGCCGCGACCGTCTAAGGGCCCGACTCCCCAAAGGCCCGCTGGCAGCCCTTACTTCTTTCCTGAGCGGGGTTTGGCCGGGAGCCGCGGGCCGCAACGGGGCAAGGTCGGGGCTGGCTCCCTCCGTGCGGGTTGCGGCTGCAGGACTCGGGGCCAAGGCGGCGGCCGGGCCCGGAACCTCCTGCGCTGCTCCGCTCGGGCCGGTCGCCGGGCTCCGGCCGCCCTCCAGACTCGGCCGGTGCTGCTGGTACTGGTGGAAGCGGCTGGGCAGCTGCCCTGCGGGGCTGGCCCGCACCTTCTTCTTTCGCCGCTTCTTCGGCGCTGCCCGAGGGGTGCCTCCCGCCACGGCGAGGCTGCGGTTGGGCAGAGCTGCTGGAGCGCGAGGCTGCGGGGTCAGACACGGGCCATCTCCCCCTAAGAAGTGAGGGAGGAAGAGGGTCGGGGGCAGTGCCCGGGGGTCCGGGATCCGGGGTAAAGGAGGCGGAGCCGTGGTCACCATCGGGAGGGCCCCGAAGTAACCGCGGGAGGAAAAGCCAAGCGGCGCAAGGCGGCCACCCAGGACGAGCGGCTCCCGCTGCGGGACGGAGACGACGGTCATAGCGCTAGGAAGCTTGTCGCTCAGCAACGAGGAGAGAAGGAGGTGAAGCCAGTGAAAATAGGGTGACGGCGATGGATGCTGCTAGGAGAGCCAGAGAAGATCGCGGAACATGACTCGGGCGGTGGCGGCGCAGCAACAAATAGCCACAGCCCCAGCTCCGAGTGTTGTTATCGGAAGCTCCGCCCCGTGCCCGCCCACTTCCCTGCGAAAGCCCAATCAGAGTGCGACAAGGCAGGCCACGCCCCTCGCCCCGCCTCCGCCGCTTTGGGTAGGCACACACAAACAACCAGCTTGCTGCAGCCTGGCACAAAGAGCGCGCACTGCGCAGGCGCTGCCAGGGAGCTCTTTCGGGAAGAGTCGGTCCCGCGAACAATGAAATTGGGTTTCCGCCCCACCCTCCTTACCCTCCCCAGCACGCCCCCGCGCTTTGCCCGGCTAGGGAGTGGTGGGATTGAAAGGTCCCGGCGGAGTTTGTTGATGGGGGTGGGGAAGGGAGGGGGCAGAGTGCGATACAGACAGACCCTGTCTCAAGAAAAAAAAACAAAAAAAACTTAAATTTCCCTTGACTTTTAAGTTCACTCTTGTTTGCCACTAAAA
>NW_012102787.1:2114076-2123637 GCF_000951045.1 Mandrillus leucophaeus
CGCCCCCGCGCTTTGCCCGGCTAGGGAGTGGTGGGATTGAAAGGTCCCGGCGGAGTTTGTTGATGGGGGTGGGGAAGGGAGGGGGCAGGGGGAGGGCGGCAGGAAGAACGGGGGCGGGGAAGAGGGGGACGACTCTGGCAAGGCCACGGTTGCCGCCTCCGCTGCTGACCTTGGGGAAGTATCCGTTTTATTTTCAGCCCAACATAACAGCGTTATCATTTTAAAATAAAGATTTCTAAGTACGCTGTAAGGATTTCTTCCCTAGCAATCGTGGAGAAAATCAGTCTACATTTAAATTATATCTACTGAAGTGTGGCTCACGATTCTTTCGTTTACTTGGTTCGGCATCGCTGCTTATTAGTCCCGGTGATCAGAGTAAAAATCAAAGCGACTTACTGATTGAATTAGTCCCTCAATGTATAAAAAGTTCTGCGTAAATCCATAAATGGAAGCTGGAGTTTTTACTGACTTCATAGTTGAAGGATTGTGAGACTTTGGGATCGCAACATTGTGCCTGGTTACTTGAGGAGGCGGCAATCCGGCTTGCATCTCAAAGGGAGAAAGTGAAACAGCTCTGCAATATACAGAGTATTTTGTTAGCTGCGTGTAGATAGAAATTTCTCATGATCTCCCCGCACTGCTCAACCACAGAAAAGAATTGTGGCCATAATTTATCAAGCATTTATGTTCCAGGAACTGTTATTTACATAAATTGTCTCACTTTAACCTCACAACAACCCTTCTGAATAGGTACTAAGAAAAATAGACCAGACCTCAGCTCTGCGAAGTAGGCAGGCTGTCATTCTATTCATTTCACTACTAATGCCTGGGGCAATTGTTTAAAGGCATTTTGTTCCTGTTTAGCTGCCTACGCATTATCTTTATGTTTCTGGAATTTAAGATAACAAAGAATGTATAGCTAGTCAAGAGCCCATGATATTGTATGGTAAACATACACATTCATGGTAAACAATTTAGGAGCTGCCTCTTTTCCTTTAGAAACTTACTTGTAACTTGCTAATCCGAGTGTATATTCAGGGCAGCTTGAATCTGTGGTCCTGGGTTGCGGTCCTCAAGCTTGGCCTAATTTTGCCTCAGCTTCTTTTTAGAGGGACACTACTATATTTTATCCCCATTTTACAGCTGGGGAAACAGGCTTAGAAAGGCTAAAGGACTTGTCAAAGATCAAACGGTAAGTTAACATCAGAATTTGATCTCCAGTCCACGTACGGCAAGACAAAAGTTTTAATTTTTTTTTTTTTTTTTTTTGAGTCTCGCTCTGTGGCCAGGCTGGAGTGCAGTAGCGCCATCTTGGCTCACTGCAACCTCCGGCTCCCTGGTTCAAGCTATTCTCCTGCCTCAGCCTCCAAGTAGCTGGGATTACAGGCACGCGCCACCACACCCAGTTAATTTCTGTATTTTTTAGTAGAGACGAGGTTTCGCGGTATTGGCCAGAATGGTCTTGATCTTCTGACGTCGTAATCCACCCGCCTCGGCCTCCCAAAGTGCTGTGATAACAGGCGTGAGCCACTGCACCCAGCCCTGCCACACTAGATTCTATGTTATTAGAAGACCACAGTAATCTTACACTTATGTATCCTCACCGCCTCTCCACTAGTTTTCAGCTTTGGAGTAGTAAGCAGTTAGTAAGCAATGAAACGTTTTATGATTGATGGACAGATTGAATATCCGGAAAAATGCTTTCCAATCACTTTATAAACTTTTTTTTTTTCTTGAGACGGGGTTTCTTTCTGACACTCAGGTTGGAGTGCAATGGCATGATCTCGGATTACTGCAATGACTGCCTCCCAGGCTCAAGCGATCCTCCAACCCCAGTCCCCCGTGCCGCTGAGTAGCTGGGACCACAGGCACACACCCCGACTCCTGGCTAATTTTTTGTGTTTTTAGTAGAGGCAGTGTTTCACCATGTTGCCCAGGCTGATCTCGAACTCCTGAGCTCAAGCGATCTGCCTGTGTCTGCCTCCCAAAGTAATGGGATTACAGGAGTGAGCCACCAAACCCAGTCAACCTTATAAGCTTTTAAAACCAGGTTTCAGGCCGGGCGTGGTGACTCACGCCTGCAATCCCAGCACTTTGGGAGGCCAAGGCGGGTGGGTCACCTAAGGTCAGGAGTTTGAGACCAGCCTGGCCAACATGGTGAAACCCTGTCTCTACTAAAAATATAAAAATTAACCGGGCATAGTGGTGTGTGCCTGTAATTCCAGCTGCTAGGGGGGCTGAGGCAGGAGGATCGTTTGAACCTGGGAGGTAGAGGTTGCAGTGAGCCGAGATCATGCCACTGCACTCCAGCCTGGGCAACAGAGTGATACTCCGTCTCAAAAAACAAACAAAAAAACTACATTTCATTCCAATTGCTGAATTTTACTCATTTTTGTTTCTGCAACATGTAATACATAGTAAGTGCTCATGTTCATTGGATGAGTGGGAATCATGTACATCCAGAGCTGCAAAAGAATCTACTTTTTCAAGGTACTTTCCATCTGTCATCTCATTTTATTCTTACTCTAGCACTTTAAAGTAGATAAAGACAGGTCCTATTTAACGTATGATGTAAATAAATCTAAATATATAGTAACGTGTGTGGGCGGGTCACCCAATGAGGTAGGAATAACTCAAACTCCTGATGCCTACTCCAATGTTCTTTTCACTATATCCCATGGTTTTTAGGCTTGACTTTATCTGGGGATAATATCACACTGTCCTGGAGAATAATTTACCCTTCAGGGACCTGGTCATTGGTAGCCAGCTCTGTGGGGCCCTTGGTCAAAGATACTTATTATTGTCTATGTGTATTTCTTGGGTGAATGTTGGAGTAATTATGTGTATAACTTATCATTTTGAGGCCTTAAGGGTAGGCTTCATGTTTGCCCTGGGTTCTGTACTGTTAGAAAAGTAACCTTGTAGCTGTGACCACCTGGGTGATGGATGCTGAAATTGCTAAAATGCTGCCCACCACTAAGAAACAGAATGGGAGCTGAAATGGGGCACCAGAAGAGAGCAGTTGAGGTGTTATAAACTAGATGATTGGATTTAATGTTACTCTGTGTGTGTAGTCTTTGTAAACTCTTAGTCTTTAGTAATGTCTAACTTTACTGTTTAAACCTAAGTGTTACAGGTTTAAACATATAGTGTTAGCTGTGCTATATGATATAAAGGAAAAAGATCAGCCTGGGTGCAGTGGCTCACGGAGGGCAAGGTGGATGGATCACTTGAGGTCAGGAGTTGGAGACCAGCCTGGCCAACATGACAAAACCCTATCTCTACTAAAAATACAAAAATTAGCCAGGCGTGGTGGTGCATGCCTGTAGTCCCAGCTATTTGGAAGGCGGAGGCAGAAGAATCACTTGAACCTGGGAGGTAGAGGTTGCAGTGATCTGAGATCACGCCACTGCAGTCTAGCCTGGGTGACAGAGCAAGACTTCATCTCAGAAAAACAAACAAAAAAAAAACATATCCTTTTGCTTGGGCCCAAAAGGCCAATCTTGGAGGTAACAAGATATTCCAAGGGTAAAGGAAATTTTAGGAGGACTCTCAGAGTTTTTGAAGCTTTTTGTTCCAGTGTGTACATCTTGGTTTTATTTTTGTTAAGCTAATCTTTAGAGGAGTTAGAAGAAAAATAAAAGATTGGAAAGTAAACTAGGTATTAAAGAGCAGAAAAAAGAGGTAATGCCCGTTTATGAAATAAGCAGCTAACCCGCATTAACACTAAGCAGAACTCCAAATTCCACTTCCCTCTCTTCTATCTTCCTTTGTCTCTCATGTATTTTACTTCTGTCCTCTTTCTCTCCCTCTGTCTGTGTGAAATGTCATTTTTCTTTCCTCCTACCCTGAATGTCATTTTTTTCCTCTTTAATATAGGCTTTATTACCATTTTCTCTACCTATTATTACTTCGATTTTTTTTCTTTTTCTTTTTCGAGACAGGGCTTCACTCTGTCACCCAGGCTGGAGTGCAGTGGCGCAATAACAACTCACTGCGGCCTCCACCTCTGGTGTTCAGGAGATTCTCCCACCTCATCCTCCCTAGCTGGCACATGCCACCGTGTCTGCTAATTTGTGTGTGTGCATGTTTGGTAGAGACAGGTTCTTGCCATGTTACCCAGGCTGGTCTCAAACTCCTGAGTTCAAGTGATCCACCCACTCTGGCCTCCCAAAGTGTTGGGATTACAGGCCTGAGCCACTCACCCGGTCTGTTGCTTAGATCTGTAATGTCTAAGGTGTGAGGGACACCTGTGTGAAAAGAGGAACACTTAATCCAACTTCTATTTTTCTTTTTTTTTTAAGACAGTGTCTCGCTCTGTCACCCAGGCTGGAGTGTAGTGGCATGATCTCAGCTCACTGCAACCTCTGCCTCCCAGGTTCTAGCGATTCTCCTATCCCAGCCTCCTGAGTAGCTGGGATTACAGGTGCACGCCACCACACCTGGCCATTTTTTGTATTTTTAGTAGAGATGGGGTTTCACCATGTTGGCCAGGCTGGTCTCAAACTCCTGACCTCAGGTGATTAACCCGCTTCAGCTTCCCAAAGTGTTGGGATTATAGGCGTGAGCCACCGCACCCGGCCTTCTGTTTTGCTTAATGCTCAAATTATTAATCTTTCAAATTTATAAAATAATAGTCTTCTAAACATAAAACAACCAGGAAATCAAAATGTTTTTGTTTAGCAAATAAAAATTTTCCTAACATTTCAGCATTGATTACAAAACTTATAATGTACTCTGAAGAGTTCAAATAAAAATCTAAGATTTGTGTTAAAAAGCAAAATATGCACAAATTTTCACAATAATGACAAATTTATGATACTTGGAGTGCTTATAAAGTATGTTACCATAGATTGAAATTAATGTCTTCATTATCCCTATACTTATACCTCTCTGGGGTTACAGGTTTATACAGGTTATAATTTGCATGAGGGTGCCTGGCCAAAGAGTCAAGGGGGAGCTGAAATAGAGCTTTGACTCTGCTCTTGAAGCCATCTTCCCAGGGGCTGGGGCCACCTGGGCATTGCTATGATTTGAATGTTTGTGTCTTCCCCGGACTCATATGTTGAAACCTAATAACCAATGTGATAGTATTAGGATGTGGGGTCTTTGGGGAGTGATTAGGTCATCAGGTTGGAGCCCTCATGCATATGATTAGAGGCCACAGAGGCCCCTCCTCCTTGTACCATTGAGGACACAGCAAGAAGTCTGCAGTCTGCAACCCAGAAGAGGGACCGCACCAGAACCCGACCAGCTGGCACCCTGATCTTGAACATCCCGGCCTCTGGAAGTGTGAGAAATAAATCTCTGTTGTTTGTTATCTACCCAGTTTATGATATTTTGTTATAGCAGCCAGAATGGATTATGACAGATGTCTTTTGCTTATTGGTATAAAGGTGTCAAAAGGACTAATGGCAGCCTTAGGATACAATAATAATGATGGACATTTGATTCTATTTCATCCTCGATATAAAATCAAAAGAAAAAGTATGTTATGGCCGGCTGTGTTGGCTCACGCCTGTAATCCCAGGACTTTGGGAGGCTGAGGTGGGAGGATCGCTTGAGCTCAAGAATTTGAGACCAGCCTGGGCAACATGGCAAAACCCACAAAAATTAGCTGGATGTGGTGGTGCCCCCCTGTCATCCCAGCTACTCAGGAGACTGAGGTGAAAGGATGGCTTGAGGCCAGGAGGTGAAGGCTACAGGGAGCCATAATTGTGCCACTGCAGTCTAGCCTGAGTGACAGAGTGAGACCCTGTTTCAAAAAAAAAGAAAAGAATAGAGAAAGCATGTTATTTAGACCAGCTAATGTTTAACCAATTGCATCTTAGCTGGGTAACAGTCTCCGTTATGCCTTCCTTACCAGAGCCTTGCTCTCATTGTATACATTGATCAAGATTTTAAAAATCCTTGCCATTTGCAGAATGTATTTATTTATTTATTTAGTTTATGGAGATAGGGTCTTGCTCTGTTGACCAGGCTGGAGTGCAGTGGCACGATCATAGCTCACTGTATCAAACTCCTGGGCTCAAGGAACCCTACCACCTCAGGTTCCTGAGTAGCTGGGACTACAGGCAACTGCCACCACACCTAGCTAATTTTTAAATTTTTTATAGAGACAGAGTCTTGCTATGTTGCCCAGGCTGGTCTTGAGCTTCTAGTCTCAAGCATTTCTCCCACCTGTACCTCCCAAAGCACTAACATAAGTCAATGCCCCTGGCCCTGCAGAACTTTTAATTTCTAGTAACTTGATGCCTCTCCCTGAAATACAGTGTATTTTTTAAGTTTCAGTTGACTAGCCTTGCAGAATCTAGTTTCTTATCATTATATATTGACCTGGCCTGTTAATCATTTTTGCAGACTGATTTTGCCTCATTAATTTGTTAGAATTAATAACAAATTGAAAGGGTTCATCTTGCATGAGACAGGGATAGAATGTGCACGGTTAGCTGTCTTCTTCAGGGCATTTGATTTGGCAAATCTTCATCTTGAAACACACTATTGAATTCTGTTTCTACATGGTCCTGTGTGACTCTGGTGCTGACTGACTATTGGATCTCCATTCTGCCTGGCTGGTAGGTGTGACAGATGCTGTGGAACAGTTCTTTCTGTTCTTGGTATGGTTAATTGTTTTCCCAGGACTGCTTGACTGATTCTCACTTCCCACTATTCTTCTCTCCCTTCTTTCACAATGAAAGTTATGTCTGTGCTTTATAAACTAATATACGCTTTAGATTAAAAAAAAATCATCCACACGTATAACTTTATTTCTGCAACTTTAAAAAAATTAACATCTATATTATCACATTCACTATCTTTTATAGTCAAACTGTTTATTACTAAATTTTTCCTTTGGAGAATCATTATGGACTTTAATAGATTCAAATAGTTTTAATTATCCATAATCATTTTCCTTTTTTTGTTCAAACCTTAGGGTGTAGCCAGTGAAAACCAAGATATTTCTATTGTAGCAGTTTTGTTGCCTGAAGTATTACCCGAGCTCTTTGTCTCACAACCAAGAAAATTAAGGAACATGGACACCAAGAGTGAGGTGGGAGCAAAAGTTTAAAAGACAGCAGAGAGGGAGTCTGAGTGGGTTGCCATTTTTACAGTTGAATACAAAGCTTTTATAAGAAACTCACCTCTTCTCTGTAGCTGTTTGTGTAACTTCCCTTATATGTGAAGCTGTCTGTGTAACTCCCCTTATCTGTGCAGCTGTAGACATGTCTTTAGTCAAACACAAAGCACAGCTTCTCTTGTTTGTGCAACTGTGGATATGTTTTGGGTAAGCACCCCCACTCTCTGTACAAGTTCCCCCGGAGCCCACCGTGTACATGCCTGAAAAGGGGAGGAAACTTTTTCCTGGGAGTCACTGACTACACCAAAACAAACGCTTCTGCGTTGGGCCTTGCTTTCTTTTCTGTGCAGTTGCAACCTGAGTTTTTCCCCAGGCTGCTGTATTGGTGCCTGTAGCTTGATTTCTCAGGCTGTCTTTCTGTTTAAAAGAATTTTACCAAAGACTAGCTTTAGCTGTCTGCCCAACTAATTTTTCCTTTTATCCTCCTGCACTATTATCTGTTTAGCACTTCTCCCAAATATTTAAAAAAACATTTTTGCTTTATATCCATAACAAGATGTTCCATACTTATCTTGGCCTTTCTCTGACCCAAGACATGAAGTGAACTATTCTATTCTATAAGAAATTTTCATTTCTTTAAATGAAGAAAAAGCAAAATCTGGGCATCAGGGATCAACATTGGATTCTTCCTCATGAGACTTGAGATAGGAAAGTATTTTTCCTACTCTCCACTCACACACTCACAACAATCAACACAGCACACTTCTGTGACCAGATGCATGGAGTTTTCCCTCACACACCAAGCACTTTAGGGGACAACAACTGAGTGTCCTATATCTATCATTCAATTTAATTCTGACACTGTCTACCTGGAGTTAGAGTCAGATCCCATAGGTTAAGGGCTCAGTCCCACAAGACTGCTGCCACTTCAGACACCAATGACAAGTAGTAGGTTGTCACCTATACTTTATTTATTTATTTATTTTTGACACAGGGTCTTGCTCTTTCACCCAGGCAGGAGTGCACTGGTGCTATCATAGCTCACTGCAGTCTTGACTTCCTGGCCTCAAGCAATCCTCCCACCTCAGCCTCCTGAGTAGCTGGGACTATAGGCGTGTGCCACTACTTCAGGCTAATTTTAAAATTTTTTGTGGAGGTGGGGTCTCACTTTGTTCTCAGGCTGGTCTCAAACTCATAGGCTCAAGTAGTCTTCCTGCCTCGGTCTCCCAAAGTGCTGGGATTACAGGTATGAGCCACTGTGCCAGGCTTCCCTCTACCCTCTTCTAGAGTTAGATTAATTTGCTAAAACAGATCACAGAACTCAGGGAAACACATACATTTACTGGTTTATTATAAAGTATAGATAGGACACAGGAGGCCAGGCACGGTGGCTCACACCTCTAATCCCAGCACTTTGGGCAGCTGAGGTGGGTGGATCACCTGAGGTCAGGAGCTCGAGGCCAGCCTGGCCAACATGGTGAAACCCTCTCTCTACTAAAAATACAAAAATTAGCCGGGATGGTGGCAGGCACCTGTAATCCCAGCTACTCAGGAGCCTGAGGCAGGAGAATCGCTTGAACCCAGGAGGCAGAAGTTGCAGTGAGCTGAGATCACGCCACTGCACTCCAGCCTGGGCGATACAGTGAGACTCCGTCTCAAAACAAAAACAAAAAAAAAAGAGAGAGGGAGAGAGAGAGATTATTGTTTACATTATTTTTTCTTCATTGCAAGAATTAACTTGGGTTACCTAAAGTAATGGGTTGTTTTAAGGATATGCACACATAGACATAAGGAAGAAAAGAAGACTGACCACATACCAGGCCTCATAGGATACCAGGAAAACCTTCATACCCAGAACTCATGGAAGGAACAAGAATTATGATGTAGTACCCGACTGACTTGAAACGACATTTGGAAACTCAAAATTGATTCAAGATCCAATACAGCCTTAATTACTAGGTTATTTGTTACTTCTTAGCAAATGTTTGTTGAGCCTTACTGTAAAAGACTCAACGGCTCTTTCTGTTTGTTCTTTTTGTGTATTTCTACTTCTACTATCACTACCACCTAGTTCTCTGTTTACCTAAAGTTCAAATTCCAGAGAGAGGGAAGCTGATTCGTTCAATACGGATTGGTCGAGACAGGATAATTGGATGGTTAGTCAATATCATCTACATTCAGCAGCACTCTCTTACTAGACCTGTCCTGCGTGGCTTCTGGCCAGGATGGTGAGGCACCTGTCTATAAAGAACCACTGAGGTCCATTTCAGGAACTGTGGACAGACAAAGCATTGAGAGAATTGGCCGGGACAATGTGGTAGTTTTAGGAGGTTGAGATTGTTTCGGGAATGAAAGCAAGAAACCCAGGGCAACTTGAGGAAGTAAGAATCCTAGGGCAACTCTAGGAATTTCTGACTTCTCTTGGAAAATTGAATTCCTTCCTTCCTTCCTTCCTTCCTTCCTTCCTTCCTTCCTTCCTTCCT
>NW_012102787.1:2123713-2126807 GCF_000951045.1 Mandrillus leucophaeus
TCCTTCCCTCCCTCCCTCCTTCCCTCTCTCCCTCCTTCCCTCCCCTCCCCTTCTCCCTTCCTTTCCCTTCCCTTCCCTTTTCTCTTCTCTTCTCTTCTCTTCTCTTCTCTTCTCTTCTCTTCTCTTCTCTTCTCTTCTCTTCTCTTCTCTTCTCTTCTCTTTTCTTTTCTTTTCTTTCTGACAGGGTCTCACTTTGTCACCCTGGCTGGAGTGCAGGGGCTCAATCATAGCTCACTGTAGCTTTGACCTCCTGGGCTTAAGTGATCCTCTCACCTCAGTCTACTGAGTAGCTGCGACTATAGGCATGTGCCATCGTGCCTGGCTAATTTTTTTTTTCTAATTTTTAAAAATACTACAAAAAAGTAGTTTACGTAGTTTTACAAAAAAGAAATGGGGTCTCTCTGTGTTGCCCAGGCTGGTCTTGAATTCCTGGGCTCAAATGATTTTCCTGCCTTGGCTTCCCAAAGTGCTGCAATTACAGGTGTGAGCCAGTATGCTCAGCTGGAAAACGGAATTTCTAGTAACACTATCTCATTGATCTCTGGTGGAGCAACAATTGGCTGAAGCTGAGTAGAGAATACTCTCTTAAAATAAGACCTGTGCTCACCCAGCTCATTTCGCTCCTTTACTTACCTGACTCTGGGCAAAAAGCTTGAAACTCCTACAAATATAGACTGGAGGCAGTGAGGCAAATGGTACTAACTCAGCTGTGGGCACTTGGGGACTTGGACTAAGATAGTTCAGAGGAAATGGAAACGTGGACCTCGGAATAAAAACCTGAGTCCTGGTAACTGGTGACATTGGTCAAGCTGGGAGACCAGACAGGGTAGAAAAGATGAGGGTCAGGAGAGGTGAGAAGAGAGAAGAGTAAAAGGGTGGCTCCCAGGTTTCCAAATCTAGTTGACTTAGAGAGGAACGATAGCTTTGACAGGGATATGAAAACCAACAGGACAATTCGGAGAGAAAATATGATTATCTTATTTATTTATTTTTATTTTTTTGAGACAGAGTCTTACTTTGTCACCCAGGCTGGAGTGCAGTGTTGCGATCTCAGCTCACTGCAACCTCCGCCTCCTGGGTTCAAGCGATTCTCCTGTCTCAGCCTCCCAAGTAGCTGGGATTACAGGCGCCCACCACTACACCTGGCTGATTTTTTTGTATTTTTAGTAGAGATGGGGTTTCACTAAGTTGGCCAGGCTGATCTTGAATTCCTGACCTCAAGTAATCCACCTGCCTTGGCCTCACAAAGTGCTGGGATTACAGGTGTGAGCCACGGCACCCAGCCATTATCTTGATTTTTTGTTTTTTTGAGACAGAGTCTCTCTTTGTCACTCAGGCTGGAGTGCAGTGGCATAGTTTTGGCTCACTGGGCCCTCCACCTCCCTGGTTCCAGTGATTCTCCTGCTTCAGCCTCCTGAGTAGCTGAGACTATAGAAGCCCACTGCCATGCTTGGCTAATTTTTGTATTTTTAGTAGAGATGAGGTTTCACTATGTTGACCTGGCGGTCTCGAACTCCTGACCTCAAGTGATCCACCTGCCTCAGTCTCCCAAAGTGTTGGGATTACAGCACTGGAGTCACTGTGCCCATCTGATTATCCTGGTTTAATAACATTTTCTTTCTCTTTCTCTCTCTCTCTCTTTTCCTTTCTTTCTTTCCTTCTTTCTCTTTTCTTTCTTTCTCCTCTCTCTCTCCCTCCCTCCCCTCCCTCCCTCCCTCCTTCCTTCCTTCCTTCCCTCCTTTCTTCCTTTTTTCTTTTGGACAAGGTCTCACTGTGTCACCCAGGCTGGAGTGCAGCGGTGCGATCATGGCTCACTGCAGCCTTGACTTCCCTGGCTCAAGCAATCTTCCCACCTTAGTCTCTGGGTAGATGGGACTAGAGGCTCATGCCACCAAGCCAGGGTAATTTTTTATTTTTTGGTAGACACAAGGTCTGGCTATGTTGCTCAGGCAGCTCTTGAACTCCTGGGCTCAAGTGATCTTCCCACCACATCCTCCCAAAGTGCTGGGATTACAGATATAAGCCACCGTGCCCAGCCAGGTTTTAGTTTTCATGTTCTTCACTTTCAAGCCTGATAAAGCTGGGTGCAGTGGGTTCACACTTGTAATCTCAACACTTTGGGAGGCTGAGGCAGGAGGAGAATCACTTGAGGCTAGGAGTTTGAGTCCAGCCTGGGCGACATAGCAAGACCCTGTCTCTACGAAAAAATTTTAAAAATTAGCTGAGCATGATGGCACACAACTGTAGTCCCAGCTACTCAGGAGGCTGAGGTGAGAGGATTGTTTCAGCCTGGGAGGCTGAGGCTACAGTAAGCCATGATTGTATCACTTCACTCCAGCCTGGGCAACAGAGTGACTCTGTTCCCCCAAAAAAGAAAAAGAAAAATCCTAATGAATTGAAATTTTTATGTTTTCTCTCTTAAAAACAAAAGAATCCCCAAATAACTAAGTTGCTTTTTAGTTGCCTGTGAACCATTTATACAAAAAGTGTTCCTACTCTTTTGCAAAATATGGAAATCTATTTATTTAATCATTCTGGTTATCCTTGGTTATTTCACTTGACATCTCCAGAATGGGAGTAAAATTATTTTCAAGAAGTTTAAAATAAATTAAGGAAAATGGATTGAAACATACCCTGCCAAATGTCATTTACTTTTCAGGCCTCAAGACAGTCAGTTCATTCCTGTCCTTCTAGTCAGCTAAAATTCCATAAGGGAAATAGCATATTTCATTTTTACAAAATACTGCAGTGCCCCAATTTTTACAGTATTTGAATTTAAAGTGATATGATAGAATCGAATTTCAGGCTGCGGAGCTCTTTCAACTATGTGATAGTAAAAGGTTACAAAATGAACACTTGTTTTGGAGAAATGCTTATAATTTTTTAGCCTGAGTGAGACTGTATAGAGAGTTTTTTCTTTAGTTTGTAACACTGGAACAAAAGAAGAAAAATGAGATTTGATTAATGATTTTCTGGCAATTCATACTAAGAAAAGAACATTTTCATGTCCTTATAACATCAGAACAATTTAGAATTTGTACAAAACAATCAAACCGACATTGCCTGATTTTTTTTTTTTTTTTTTTTTTTTTTT
>NW_012102787.1:2126857-2128880 GCF_000951045.1 Mandrillus leucophaeus
AACCTCTGCCTCCCGGGTTCCAGTAATTCTCTCACCTCAGCCTCCAAGTAGTTGGGACTATAGGCGTGTACCACCATACCCAGCTACTTTTTGTATTTTTAGTAGAGATGGGGTTTCACCCTGTTGGCCAGGCTGGTCTTGAACTCCTGGCCTCAAGTGATCTGCCCGTCTCAGCCTCCCAAAGTCCTGGGATTACAGGCATGAACCATCGCGCCCAGCAAATTATCTTTATCTTGTTTTTATTTTATCCTTCAAAATGTAAGGTTTGTACAAGAAGACAAAACTGACATTCCCTAAGTTATGTCATTTTTAAAATTCCTGAACACACAGAGAAAGACCAGAAGTATGTTTGGATTTCAGAGCTGAAGAGCAAGCACAGCCACCTTCACAGGAAAGCTCAGGATGAACCTGTGTGGTTGATATTCTGCCAAGTTTTATTTGAGACATTGATTATGATTCACAGCCAAATATGACTTATTGCTCTAAATGCTATATCTAAAATGATGGCATTAGCTTTTTGAGTTTCAGGGCAGAAGAGAGGGCAATATTTTAGCCTAACTTGTAAATTAGCATATTACAGTTATTCTTAACATATGCAAGTCCATATAATGTGATTAGTTTAAATATTGACACTCATATTCTTTAATTTCTAATGTTCTTTAAGATACATTTAAGCCAGAGGATCACTTGAGCCCAGGAGTTGGAGACCAGCCTGGGTGACATAGTGAGACCCCTCACCCCTGCAAGGACTAAAAACTAAAAAATCAGCTGGGCATAGAGGTATGGGCTTGTAGTCCCAGATACTCAGGAGGCTGAGGTGGGAGCATCACTTAAGCCTAGGAGGTTGAGGCTGCAGTGAACCATGATTGTGCCACTGCACTGCAGCCTTGGTGACAGACTGAAACCTGTCTCAAAAAAAAAAAAAAAAAATATAGAGCCCAGCCAGATAGATCATCCCATAGGGAAGTCCACAAGCCAGTGAACTGCAGGGGCCAAGGGAAAACTTCCTCTTTGCCCTCTGAAGGTTTGCTGAAACATCAGCTCACAAAAGACATTGATTGGAGAAAAGGCATAGAAATTTTACCTGGGGAGAATCACAGAGTGATTACTTACCCCACACCACAGGGGAGTTAGGAAGCTTATATATCATCCTGGCAAAAAGGCTGTGGGAGGAAGAAGCAGCAGCATTCTGTTTAGGGGATTAGTAAAGAGAATGAATGATAGGGGAACAGAGCTTAATTTATACATTATCTCCTGAAAGAGTCTCTTCAGATGTGGTCTTACAGGAAGAGGAAGAAAAAAATTGTTCCTTTTGGTGGGTCTGGATCTTAGGCCGATGAAGGAACTTCAGCTTGATCCTGTGCTTTGGGAGAGATGGTGGGAGTGTGGTCAGAGAAAGCTTGAAGCTTCTTCCATTTAGCACATCAAAGCACTATATTTTGGGACACTGGTTTCTGAATCCCCCAACAAGCTCAGAGCATGCAATTTGGCCTCTTACTGCAATATCCTAAAGTGTAAGCAGTCAGGCAGGCAAGGATGACTTAGTTTTTGAGGATCAAACCACACATACAATTAAATAGGAATAAAAGGAACCTGTAGGACATAAATACAGCAGAAGGAAAAATGTTTAAAGCCCCTCTAATTAATAGCCTCACTGTGTTAGGAATATAGTACATACATGAAACAAAAACAAGATGCAATAAAAAGAAAATTTAAAAACTTGCTGGGATCACAGGCGTGAGCCACCATACCGAGCCGAGAATCTGACCAGCAGAGCCTAGCCCAAATTATAAAATTGTGAGCAAATAAAGTGGTTCCTCTCTATATCTCTTTTGTCTTCTTCAAGGTTATTTTGAGCTATTATGTTTTGGGGTAGTTTGTTGTGCAGTAATAGATAAGAGAAAGAGTCACTTCAAGAAAACTAAGGATCTAGAACTAGAAATACCATTTGACCCAGTCATCCCATTACTGGGCATATACCCAAAGGATTATAAATCATGCTGCTATAAAGACACATGCACAC
>NW_012102787.1:2132860-2134583 GCF_000951045.1 Mandrillus leucophaeus
CTGGATGACAGAGCAAGACCCTGTCAAAAAAAAAAAAAAGGAAGAAAGAGAAAGAAAGAGAGATAGCGAAAGAAAGGGAGAAAGAAAGAAAAAAAGAAAGAAAGAGAGAGAGAGGGAGGGAAAGGAAAGAAAGACAGAAAGAAAAAGAAAGAAAAGAGAAAAAGAAAGAAAAGGAAAGGAAAGAAGAAAAGGAGGGAGGGAGGGAAGGAAAGAAGGAAGGAAGGAGGAAGGAAGGAAGGAAGAAAGGAAGGAAAATTTAAAATATTTATTGTGACAGAAATAAAAATTTGAAATTGAAAAATATAAGCAAATTTAAGACAACTTCTCAGAAAGTAAAATTTAAGGATGAAGAATGTGAAAAGCAGGAAAAGAGAAAGAAGATCTGTCCAGGAGGTCCAACATTTCAAATAGGAATTCCAGACAGAGAAAACAGTAAACGAAGAGAGGAAATTAACAAAAAAATAATTTATGCAAATACACCAGAACTGAAAAACATGAGTCTGCAGGTTGAAGTAGCTCACTGCGTGCTCAGCACAAGGTGTGAAATGAGTCCTACATCAAGAAACGAGTAATGAAAAGAGATGATCATTAATGTCTTTTTAAAATCGCTTCTTGGTTTTTTGCCTAAGATCAAGTACAGTGTCTCTTCTTATCAGTTTAATATCTGATATGTCCTCTGTCTGAGGACAATATATTAAATGGATTTTTGGAGCAGGGAGATGGAATAGGAGCTTGCTCTATCCACTCCATGCATAGACCTGGTATTGCAGTACCTCCAGGATCCATGCTCCCTCACCTCACATGCTATAAACTAAAAAAAAGAGGCTGGGTGCGGTGGCTCATGCCTGTAATCCCAGCACTCTGGGAGGCCGAGGTGGGTTGATCTCTTGAGGTCAGGAGTTTGAGACCAGCCTGGCCAACATGGCAAAACCAGTCTGTAGTAAAAATACAAAAATTAGCTGGACGTGATGGCATGCCCCTGTAATCCCAGCTACTCAGGGAGGTTGAGGCAGGAGAACAGCTTGAACTTGGGAGGCGGAGGTTGCAGTGAGCCGAGATCATGCCAGCTTGGGTGACAGAATGAGACTTCGTCTCAAAAGAAAGAAAAGGAAGGAAGGAAGGGAGGGAGGGAAGGAGGGAGGGAGGGAGGAAGGAGGGAAGGCAGGCAGGCAGGCAAAATATCAAAATCTTATTTTTTGAGACAGGGTCTAGCTCTGTTCCTCAGGCTACAGTGTGGTGGTACAATCACGGCTCACTGTAGCCTCAACCTCACAGGCTCAAGCGATCCTCCCACCTCAGCCTCACGAGTAACTGGGACCACAGGGGTGCACCACTATGTCTGGCTAAGGTTTTTTTTTTTTTTTTCGGTTTAAAACTTATGCATTGTTTATTTCTGGAATTTTCTTTTAATATTTTGGGACCTCAGTTGACCATGAGTAACACAAACCACAGAATGTGAAACAGTGGATAAGGGAGGGACTACTGTACCTATTTTCGCCTAAGACAGTTCTGTATATTCTTCTGTTAACTGGGTAGCAAAAGCATATAGAAAGGTTTTAGGGGGATGCAGTGCATTGCTCTTCTGTAATGACAGTAATTTACTTCAAGACATTGCAGGAGAAGGGGTTAAAGGAGTAAAAGGGAGGAAGAGAAGGATTCATTTCATGCCTACCTGTACAGAGACATTTTCTTGCATTCTACCTTTTTTTTTTTTTTTTTTTTT
>NW_012102787.1:2139147-2160071 GCF_000951045.1 Mandrillus leucophaeus
GCCTCCTGAGCAGCTGGGATTAGAGGCACCTGCCACCATGCCTGGCTAATTTTTTTGTATTTTTAGTAGAGACAAGGTTTTACCATGTTGGCCAGGCTGGTCTCAAACTCCTGACCTCAAGTGATCTGCCCACCTCAGCCTCCCAAAGTGCTAGGACTACAGGCATGAGCCACCGCACCTGGCTAATTATTTATTTTTTGTAGAGATATGGTCTTGCCTTGTTGCCCAGGCTGGTCTTGAACTGATGGGCTCAAGCAATCCTCCTGCCTTGGCCCCCCCAAAGTGTTGGGGTTACAGGTCTGAGTCAACACACTCAGACTTTTTTATTTTTGAGACAGGGTTTGGCTCTGTCACCCAGACTGGAGTGCAGTGACATGATCATAGCTCACTGCAGACTCGAACTCCTGGGCTCAAGCAATCCTTCTGCCTCAGACTCCCAAGCAGTCGAGACCACAGGCATGTGCCACCACACCTGGCTAACCCCTGCACTTTTTGTAGAGACGAGGTCTATGTTGCCCAGGCTGATCTCGAATTTCTGGCCTCAAACGATCCTCCCTCCTCATCCTCCCAAAGTGCAGGAGCTACAGGTGTGAGCCACTGCACCAGCCCCACATTACAAAGCTTTTAAAGTTAGGCCCAGAAGGTCCAAGGTTGTAGTACAACTGATCATGGTTGTGAATAGCCACTGCAGTCCAGCCTGAACAACACAGCAAGACCTGCTTCTCTCAAAAAAAACAAAAACGAAAACAAAAACAAAACAAACAAACAAACAAACAAAAAAACATCTCTTGGCTGGACGTGGTGGCTCATGCCTGTAATCCCAGCACTTTGGGAGGCCAAGGCAGGTGGATCACCCGAGGTCAGGAGTTCAAGAACAGCCTGGCCAAACGGTGAAACCCCATCTCCACTAAAAACACAAAAATTAGCCAGGTGTGGTGGCGCATGCCCGCAGTCCCAGCTACTTGGGAGGCTGAGGCAGGAGAATCGCTTGAACCTGGGAGGCAGAGGTTGCAATGGGCCAAGAATACACCAGGTGACAGAGCTAGACTCTGTCTCAGAAAAAAAAAAAGACAGCCTTCAGAAAACAACGTTACTCAAAATGCCTTGTGTTTAAATTTTAAAACTTTATTGGCTGACAGAAAACTGCTATACTTTCTTTCCACTACCGTCCTGCTATTCCTGAAATAAATTTGCAAAAAGAAGCATAGACCAAGAAGGGTTCCTTAGGTGCTCAACAGAATTTAAAGAAGTGGGAAAGGTAAGTTTACAATTAGAAAATAAAACTTTTCTCTCAGTTAAAAAAATTTTATTTCTTTGTACATATGTAGAAAACTCCTATTTATAATGTCTTTGGAAGGATACCCCATTATAATTGTGGTCTTCCAGATTCTTCCGGGTTACAGATGATGGCATGTATTCCACGGTACTAGCATTTCCGATAAATCCATGTTGTCTGGAAGATACTTCCTTTCAGCTTTCTGACATAAAGAATTAGTAGAGGGGCAAGAATTCTTTCCCTGTTAGTTTCCACAATGCAGCCGTTTAACACCATCTCATCCAAAATGATGTGTACTTTATCCAAATTAAACATTTTATCTAATTCACTCACTCGGCTGAAATACTCATCTAAAACTTCCACAAAATTATGAATGAATTCATAAATAGCCATCTCTGTCTCAGTGTCATCAACTCCAACCACAATGAAGAGAGCTGCATACTGCCGATATATCAGCCTAAAATCCTTATATTCAGTGAAAGAGCATTGTTCATTGGATCGAGAGAGACATCTCTTTATGACTTCTGTTTCTAGAAGTGTACGCTTATTAATATCTACATGTTCATAGTACTTAGAAAGTCGAGTCTGCCCTTGTTTATTCACCATGAGGAAAAATTTTTATCATTTTTCTTTCCTGGCCAGTATTTTTCCAAATGTAGTTCAAAAGTTATGACAAGGGATGGCTCTAACTGGAAGCTGTGCTGCTTGGAGTGTGATGGTCCTCTCAACGGCTTTTCCTGGAGTCCCCCTCCCTCTTTCCCGCAGTAGGTTGCTCCCCAACCTTCACTAGCTACACAGTGCGGGCCTCCTCGGGGCAGCAGTTTTGGCTTTTAGTATGGTGTCTGCCATGCCTGGCTAATTTTTTTTTTTTTTTAATTATTTGTATTAATGGAATCTCCTTGTGTTGCCCAGGCTGGTCTCAAACAACTGGACTCAAGTGACGCTCCCACGTTGGCCTCCCAAAGTGCTGACATTACAGGTGTGAGCCACCACTACAGTCTTTCTAAGGGAAAAACAGGTCACCCGCAAAGCTTCAGAATTGGAATAGTATCTGCAATTTCAGTTTGAAGCTAGAGGACAATGAACAATGACTTCAAAATTTCAAGGGTAAATTAATTCCAACTTAGAAGTCTGTTTGCTATCAAACTGGCAATCAGACATAAGAGTAGAATAAAAATCTTCCAAACACCTAACACCTCAAGAAATTTATTCCCGATGCAGTCTTTTCCAGGAAGCTACTGGAAGAAGTGTTTCACTGAAGAGTGTAAACCAAGAAAGAATAAGCCATGGGATGTAGGACGCATGAGAGCTCACTCAGGAGAAGAGTGAGAGGAATTTCCGGAGGGGAGGGTAAGAGGCAGTCTCCATGTGGCATCTGTACAAGAGGGCCAGAGGGAGACTAGCCCAGCCTGCAGCAAGAGGACAGGTGAGTCCTGGACCAAGGGGAAGGTTTCAAAGAAGAAGATGAAGTTGCTGGAATTCTCCGTATGTTTGGAGAACTTAAGAAGAGATGTACACTTCCGGCAGAGACCTTGGGGATGAATAAATGCTGGGTAAATAAAAAATGAGGTTAAAGAAAAGAGTGTACGACAGCCAGAGATCACCTCTATTCCCGCTGTTGGTCTAACGTGGGTTCTTCAGTTTGTTCTAGAACCCAAATCGACACCATGCAGATTAACGAGAGAAAAGCATACAAATTCATTAGTTTTTTTTTTTTGTTTTGAGACAGTCTCCCTCTACCACCCAGGCTGGAGTACAGTGGTAATATCTCAGCTCACTGCAACCTCCACCTCCCAGGTTCAAGTGATTCTCCCACCTCAGCCTCCCAAGTAGGTGGGATTACAGATATGCGCCAACACACTCGGCTAATTTTATTTTAGGAGAGATGAGGTTTCACCATGTTGACCAGGCTGGTATCGAACTCCTGACCTCAAGTGACCCACCTGCCCTGGCCTCTCAAAGTACCGAGATTACAGGCATGAGCTACCGCACCTGGCCCAAATTAGTTAGTATTACACATACATGGGGAGCTTCACAAGAGTGTCAAGTCCAAAAAATGGCCAAAGCAAGACACTTTTATACTTTTGGGACAAAGAATGATAAATCTGAGAAGAAAGCACAGGACAAAGAGGACCTGTGTAGGAGCAATACATTTCGAGGGATGTCATTAGGAGATATATGGAAAATAAGGGTGATTTCCATAAGTGTATTTGTCAGGTAATTGCAATCCCACTCTGGGGTAATGGCTCTTTTCTGAGCCTGGTGTGGGAGACTGCCCCTCCCAGAGGAATGGTGATGGCTTGCTGCATGTGGGAGATGGTCAGCTCACCCTTTCCGAAACTATGTCTCCAATGTTTTCAACTCAAAATAATCAAAACACAAATTTGGTATATTTTGGGAAGGCATATCATTCACTTCTTCAAGCAAGTGTAAGGTACTTATTAATTGCAAAAAAAAGAGAAAAAGTACAAGAAGTTGTCTCTATAGCACAATTCATTATACACGTAAACATAAATATCAATAGAATCTAAACTTATGACATAACTGTATTAGGAGGATGGGGAAGGAGAATGTACGTATATATTTAAGTGTCTTTAGATGACATTCTGGGTAATAATAGAGCTAAAAACCTCATCTTCATAGTAGAAGTAATCAGTTTATATCTAAAACCAAGATATAAAAATTATAGCACTATACAGGCCAGGCACAGTGGTTCATGCCTGTAATCCCAGCACTTTGGGAGGCTGAGGTGGTCAGATTACCTGAGGTCAGGAGTTCCAGACCAGGAACTCCACAGCTGGCCAACATGGTGAAACCCCATCTCTACTAAAAATGCAAAAAAATTAACCAGATGTGGTAGTTCACGTCTGTAATCCCAGAACTTTGGGAGGCCGAGGCGGGTGGATCACTTGAGGTCAGGAGTTTGAGACCAGCCTAACCAACATGGTGAAACCCTGTTTCTATTCAAATACAAAATTAGCCGGGCATGGTGGTGCATGCCTGTAATCCCAGCTACTCAAGAGGCTGAGGCAGGAGGATCGCTTGAACCTGGGAGGCAAAGGTTGCATTGAGCCGAGATTGCGCCATGCCATTGCACTCCAACCTGGGCAACAAAGCGAGACTCTGTCTTAAAATATATATGTGTGTGTGTGTGTGTATATATATATATTTTATATATATATATAAAATATGCATTTTATTTTAAAATATGAAGGTATACACTGAAGGAAGAAGAAGGATTGGAAGGTTGTCTGGGGGAGGAGGGAGCAGACAGGAAGCAAGGGTGGTTAGAGGGAGTCCAGCAGACCTCTGGGATTGTTTTAGACCTGGTAGTGCTTACTTTACTTCAAACAACAACATGAATTTTTTTTTTTTCCTTTTTAAGACAGGGTCTCACTCTGTCACTCAGGCTGGAGTGCAGTGGCACAATCACAGCTTACTGCAGCCTCAACTTCCTGGGTCCAAGTGATCCTCCTACCTCAGCCTCCTGACCCAGTCTCAAGATGAAAATAAAAATAAAAAATATATAAAATGAACTAACAAGTGTATATGATGCCAAAGTGAGCATCCTTAAATTTCAGTCCTTAAATGTCTATTCCCCAAATTCATATGTTGAAATTCTAATCCACAAGGTGGTGATATTAGGAGGAAGGGTCTTTGGGAGGTGATTAGGTTATGAGGACAGAACCCTCATGAATGGGTTAGCGCCTGTATAAGAGAGAACCTAGAGGGATCCCTTGCCCCCTTCCACTGTGTGAGTTACAATGAAAAGATGATAGTCTATGGGGGAGTGAGGCCTCACCAGACAATGAATCTACCAGTGCCTTGATCTTGGACTTCCAGCCTCCAGAACTGTAAGAAATACATTTCTGTTATTTATAAGCCACAGTCTATGGTATTTTGTTATGGCAGCCCAAATAGACTAAGGCAAATCCTTTGCCCATTTTTTAATCATGTTGTCTTTTTGTCATTGAGTTGTAAGTGTTCTTTATATAGTCTATATAGTAGACCCTCATCCGGCATATGTGACTGAGTTTTCTGGCTGCAGGAACAAAAGCTCTTGCCATTTTTTGGTCACGATATTCTCAAAAAACAAGGTTTTGGTTTGAGCACATTTACCACAGGTTAAAATCCATATTTTAAATGAACATCTAAGAATATCCTATACTTCTTTTTGATACAGTAGTTTCTGCTACAGAGGTGCTATTAGTATTTATCATCGTCCCACTGCATTCCAGCCTAGGTGACAGAAGGAGATTCTGTCTCTTAAAAAAGAATATTAAAAATCATAAACACTGGTTCATAAGTTGACCAGCTTGTTTTTCCAAAAAATTAGGTTTTGGAGGCTTACTGCTGTCTCATGCTTGGCTGCTCACTGGTTCCAACGGTCAGGCATAATTTATCTCTCAAAATTCACTCACCCTTATTACTTTGATACAACAGCAACACCATTGCCACCAGGTTCTCAAAAGTGCCAAATTTTCTATTTGCTCAGTGCATACGGTTTCTTTCTTTTCCAGATTTTCATATGTGAAAAAGCAAGATTCTGCTTACTTTACAATCTTTGAGTGGTACTGGTATTTTAGAAGATGGATCACATGAATCCCTTGGCTTCTCATACTCCCTGGTCATTGACCAATGTATATGCACCCTATTTTGCCACTCTGAGAGTCTTTAGAACCCACTTATTTTCCAGACAAAGAAAGTGAAACAATTTAGGATTAAGGGTAGTGGCCAGGCATGGTGGCTCACGCCTGTCATTCCAGTACTTTGGGAGACCAAGGCAGGTGGATCACCTGAGGTCAGTAGTTTGAGACCAGCCTGGCCAACATGGTGATAACACATCTCTACTAAAAATACAAAAATAAGCCAGGTGTGATGGCACGTGCCTGTAATCCCAGTTACTCAGGAGGCTGAGACAGGAGAATCACTTGAACCCAGGAGGCAGAGGTTGCAGTGAGCTGAGATCGTGCCACTGCACTCTAGCCTGGGCAACAGAGTGAGACTCTGTCTCAAAAAAAAAAAAAAGAGAGAGAGAGAGAAAGGAAGGGAGGAAGGAAGGAAGGAAAGAAGGAAGGAGGGAAGGAAGGAAGGAAGGAAGGAAGGAGGGAAGGAAGGAAGGAAGGATAGAACCCAGCATGCAGGGGCTGAGTGCTGTGGCTCATGTCTGTAATCCCAGCACTTAGGGAGGCCGACGTGGGAGTTTGAGACCAGGCTGGCCAACATGGTGAAACCCCGTCTCTACTAAAAATATAAAAATTAGCCGGGGGTGGTGGCATGTGCCTCTAGTCCCAGCTACTCAGGAGGCTGAAGCATGAGAATCACTTGAACCCAGGAGGCAGAGGCTGCAGTAAGCCAAGATCACACTACTGCACTCCAGCCTGGGTAATAGAGTAAGATTCTGTCAAAAACAAACAAACAAACAAACAAACACACACACACACAGAATGGGAGAAATTATTTGCTAATCATATATCTGATAAGGGACTTGTATCTAGAATGTGTAAAGAACTCTTACAACTTAATAATAAAAAGACAAACCAATTTTTAAAAAGGCAAAGGATTTGAATGAACATTTCTCCAAGGAAGATATATAAATAGCTGATAAGCACATGAAGAAATGTTCAACATTGTTACTGTAGTTATTAGGGAAACGCAAATCAAAAGCTGAAATGAGATACCACTTCACATCCACTAGTCCAGTTAGAATTTAAAAAGACAGAAAACAATAGGTGTTGGTGAAGATATGGCAAAATTGGAATCCTTATACATTGTTGGTGGGATTGTAAAATGATGCAATTGTTTTGGAAATAGTTTGTCAATTCCTCAAAATGTTGAACAGAGTTATTTATGACTCAGCAATTCTACTCCTTGGCATATAGCCATGATCATTGTAAACATATGAGCACACACAAACGTGTACACAAATGTTTATATCAGCATGATTCATAATAGCCAAAAAGTGGAAACAATCCAAATGTCCATCAACTAATGAAAGGATTAACAAGATGAGATATATCCATAACATGAAATATTATTTGGCCATTAAAAGGAATGAAATACTGATACATGCAGCAACATGGATGAATCATGGGAACATTGTGCTCAGTGAAAGAAGCCAGACACAAAAGGCCAACTTTGCATGGATTCCATTTATATGAAGTGTCCAGAAAGGAGAAAAACCATAGAGACATAAAGTAAATTAGTGGCTTCCAAGGGCTGGGGGAAGGGAGACAATGGGGAGTGACTGCAAATAAGTATGGAGTTTCCTTTGGATTGAAAAAAAGGTTCTAAAATAAGATAGTGGTGATGATTACACAATTCTATGAATATACCAGAATCCACTGAATTGTAAACTTTAAAAGGGTGAATTTTATGCTATGTGAAATGTATCAACCGGGTGTGGTGGCTCACACCTGTAATTCCAGCACTTTGGAAGGCCGAGGCAGGTGGATCACCTGAGGTCAGGAGTTCAAGATCAGCTTGGCCAACATGGTGAAACCTCGTCTCTACTAAAAACACAAAAAAATTAGCTGGACGTGGTGGCAAGCACCTGTAATCCCAGCTACCAGGGAGGCTGAGGCAGGATAATCGCTTGAACCTGGGAGGCAGAGGTTGCAGTGAGCCAAGGTAGTGCCACCGCTCTCTAGCCTGGGCGACAAGAGCAAGACTCCATCTCAAAAAGAAAAAAAAAGAAAAAAGAAAAATATGTCAATAAAGCTGTTATATTAAAAAACAAAGACTCAGTGTATTTTTTTTTTTTTGAGACAGAGTCTCGCTTTATCGCCCAGGCTGGAGAGCAGTGGCACCATCTTAGCTCACTGTAACCTCCACCTCTCAGGTTCAAGTGATTCTCGTGCCTCAGCCTTCCACGAAGCTGGGATTACAGGCATATACCACCACACCTGGCTAATTTTTGTATTTTTAGTAGAAATGGGGTTTCACCATGTTGGCCAGGCTGGTCTCGAACTCCTGGCCTCGAGCAATCTTCCTGCCTGGGCCCTCCAAAGTGCTGGGATTACAGGCGTGAGCCACTGCGCCTGACCTCAACTCAGTGCTTTTTAAATTTACCAGTTGAGCTCAGAGTAAAGTGAATTCTTAGACAGAAATATTCTTTCCAAGTGGGAAATTCCTTTATCTAGCCTCTCTGTTAATTAATTCATCTCTTTAATGTCTGTCAAGTTTTTTATTGAAATATCACATCTTCCTTCCCAGGGCACTGCTGTACAGATTTAAGTAAAAATTTGTGGAAGCTTTTGAATTTTAAACAGACAAAAACAGAGCTTCTTTGATTATAAATGATATAGGGTACCTGGCATGTTCATCGTATGTTTTATTTTTATTTAATTTTTAATTTTTTTTGAGACAGAGTCTTGCTTTGTTGCCCAGGCTGGAGTGCAGTGGCACGATCTCAACTCACTGCAACCTCCACCTCCCAGGTTCAAGCGATCCTTGTGCCTCAGTCTCCTGAATAGCTGGGACTACAGGCCTACACCACCATACCTGGCTAATTTTTGTATTTTTAGTAGAGATGAGGTTTCGCCATGTTGGCCCAGGCTGGTCTTGAACTCCTGGACTCGAGCAGTCTTCCTGCCTGGGCCCCCAAAGTGTTGGGATTACAGGCGTGAGCCACCGAGCGTGGTCTATTATATGCTTTAATATGTAGCCCTATTTGATTACATAATACATAATGATTTAAGTAAACCATTTTAGCTGGACTGTTTCTGAATAAGGGGAAGCAATACATTAGACCATGAATAAATAACTTTCTCTACTCTAAAACCTTTAGTGGGACTTACCAAAATAAGCAAGTCTTGCCCTGTAGCAAAATGATAAATAAATATAACTTTTAGTACTATAAAAGAAGAAGAAAAAAGTGTCTATAAGAAGGATTTGAGGGGCACTGCCATAAGATAGGTGGGTACAGGATGATGTGTATAAAGTCTTTAATAAGCCTCAAATATATTGTACTTTTCCTGCTTTCAAAGAACTTATACCTTCTTGAGGAGGTGGGCTTTCCATGAACAATGTAATTAAATGGGATAATGTACGAAAAACACATGCTTTTGGTTCACATTAAATAAGACCATCAGGCTGGGCGCGGTGGCTCATGCCTAAAATCCTAGCACTTTGGGAGGCCGAGGCAGGCGAATCACTTGAGGTCAGGAGTTTGAGACCAGCCTGGCCAACATGGTGAAAACCCGTTATATGGTTAGTTAGGCTTTGTGTTTCCACCTAAATCTCATCTTTAATTGTAATCCCCACGTGTCAAGGGAGAGGCCAGGTGAAAGTAATTGAATCATAGGCGGTTTCCCTCATCCTGGTCTCATGATAGTGAGTTCTCATGAGATCTGATGGGTTTATAATGGGCTCCTCCCCCTTCACTCGGCATTTCTCCCTCCTGCTGCCCCATGAAGAAGGTGTCGTGCTTCCCATTAGCCTTTTGCCATAATTGTCAGTTCTCTGAGGCCTCCCCAGTCATGAGGAACTGTGAGTCAATTAAACCTCTTTCTTTCCCTAAATTACCCAGTCTTGGGCAATTCTTTATAGCAGTATGAAAATGGACTAATACATCTGTCTCTACTAAAAATACAAAATTAGCCAGGTGAAGTGGCCCACGCCTGTAATCCCAGCTACTTGGGACGCCAAGGCATGAGAATCGCTTGAACCCGGGAGGCAGAGGTTGCAGTGAGTAGAGATCGTGCCACTGCACTCCAGCCTGGGCAACAGAGTCAGACTCTGTCTCACACACACACAAAAAAAAATTCGTCAGAATTCATTTATTTAACTTTCTTTCACTGAAAACTTAAGTGCCTTCTATGTACCAAACACTGTATTAGACTTGGGAATTGTGTTAAACAAGGACCATTTTAGGCCTCCCAAATAGCAATGTAGGCATTCATGCAAAAGGTGTCAGAAGTTAGTATAGGATGAAGTGCAATAGAGATAGTTTATTTCTTAGAAAAAGCTTTGGAAAATTCTAAGCACAAAGGTTGGACTTGTTATCTGCTTACTAAAATGTGACTCTTTCAGGTTGCAGCAGCAGTCACATACACTCGTTTTTTCAGTGCAGAGCTGGACTACTTGTCATGGAAGGAAGGTGAGCGGTATTTGGGGCCTGGCTAGGGCTACTGACAGCTGGCCAACTGTATCTTTTCTCTGTAAAGCAGGTAAGGAAAATACACAGTAAAGGTGTCCTTGGTGGTGCTGGCCTGTGGCTGGAAGAGCTTACAAACCAGAAAGTATTACCTAAGGCCCTTCTACCCATGGCTACAAGCCACTCCAACATGCTGAGGATTTACTCGTCTTACATCTGTACCTGGTAAGAGTCTGCTATATTTCCACCAGTTCCCCGATGAATGGGGGCAAAGCCGTGGCTCTGCCAGCTAGACTCAGAAAGTTACAGAGGTACATATATAATTATGTCACCAACTTTTCTCCTCCTGAGAGCCAGCTCCTTCCACACACACCCAGCAGGCTGAGCTTCATTGTTTCTTCTTCAGCCTAAAACTGAGGTATGTTTGTTCATTAATGTACCTGAGCTTCTGAAGCTGTTGTCTCTCCTTCCTGAAACTGTATGATGTGTTTTCTTGTCCTCTACACCCCACTTCCTTGGGGTTTTTATTTGTTTGTTTTTAGAAACAGGGTCTTGCTGTATTGCCCAGGCTGGTCTCAAACTCCTGGGCTCAGGCGATCCTCCCTTCTTGGTCTCCCAAAATGCTAGGATTTCAGATGTCAATCCTTTTCTAGGATGTCTAGTCCACTCGCTTTTACCCAGGACAAACATACTCCCTCAGGGACTCATCTCTATCCAGTTTTCCTGCACAAGGCTGCCAGCTGTTTCATACATTACTGGAAAATTGTGCAATTCTAAGAAAAGAGGCTGGAGACTGGGATTATGTGCCAATATTAGAGTCTGAGGTTCCCGGAGGGCTGGGGGCTCTGTCACAGAGAAGATTGTTGTCCTTGTCACAGCAACTATTGCTTTAGGACAGCAGTTTCAGAACGTGGTCAGAGAAACCCTGGGGTCTTTGAGATCTTCCCTTTTCCAGTCGCCTATCTGCATGAGGTCAGATTTCAACCAAAACACTTCTCAACAGATTGAATGTAGATGTAGGTATGGGAATCCAGCTCTCTTCTATCAAGAGATTTGCAAAAAATTAAAGTTTTTGTTTTAATTTTTTACAATAAATATTGACACAACCCATGTGAAGAAAATGCCTTGGAGTCCTCAATAATTTCTAAAAGTTGTAAGGGGGTTCTGAGATCGAAAGTTTGAGAACTGCTATTCTAAGCTACTCTTGGCCCTACTTTGTTCTTCCCACTCATCCTGAGGGACCTCATAAGACTCATAGCTTCAACTACCATGTCCAAGTTGGTGATTGTTGTGGTCAGTACATAAGCTTCCGTGTGCTGTTCTGCAAGCGCCTGGGTATAAGAGAAATAAGATTGCCCCTGAGAATTAAATTGGATAAATCCATATACAGCAGATATGATGCACCATTTACACATTCAACAAATATTCATTGAACACCTACTCTGTGCCATACACTCTTCTCAGCACTGGGCTTACAAAACAGAAAATACCTGAACATCTTACTGGGGTATACTGAGAGATGATAAAAGAGTATAATGGGGTCTGGATACGGTGATTCATGCCTGTATTCTCAGCATTTTGGGAGGCTGAGATGGGAGGATTGCTTGGGCCAGGAGTATAACACTATCCTGGGGAACAAAGTGAGACCCTGTCTCTACAAAAAATTTAGGAAAAAAAAAAAAAAAAGAAATGAAAGTAACGTGACAAGAACTGTATGTGTGTATGGGTTTGTGTGTATATGCCTGTATTTTCTTTCTTTCTTCCATAAATTATTCCCCAATAGCCATTCTGCTAGTAGCCCTCCTGGGAAGTGGTGTCTACAAATTTCATCTTGGTAAGGAGGCAGATATGATGTAAGACAAGTTCCTTCCAGTCATGGAGGTGGGGTAAGGAAGAGAGCCAGGACAGCAGACCTCAGGATTGGCAGCTCAGGGACAAGGGCAGACCAGCATCCTTGCAGCACAGGTTGGCCACCATCCAGAGGAGAAAAGCATGGGCTATGAGCCACCATGAGGTCACCTAAGCACCACCCTTCAAACACCATCTTAAAGGAGGAAAAGAAAAAGGGAGGAAACAGCTCTAAGGCGGAGTTATTAGCTGGAATGCGGCCTTAAGTCCGAAGAATGAGATACTTTTATTGGTAATTTTAAGTTCCATTTCAAACATTTTATTTGCATGTCTGAGATGTAGTGTGATAAAATTTCACTCTGCGTGCATTAACGTTTTATTGTTCCTGGGCTGTGTCTGAAGCCTTGAGGCAGGGAACTCAGGCAAAAATGGCTCTATTAAACTCTTCCTTCTCATTCAATCTAAACCCAAGTGTTACCATCCAGATGGTCGCATGGGAGAAAGGAGACTGAAAAGAAGACCCCAGGAGGCAATGAAAACAGGATGCAGGTCTTTTTACCCTGAAGGGAACAGTTCCATCCTCTTAGCCACTTAGGCTACCTGGAAGGGAAAAGCAGAAGAGCGAAGAACTGGTCACTTATCACATGTAGCCTGCATTTAAGAAAGAAGAAAGGGCTACAGAGGGAAATAAAGGGCGGGTCTTTTTCTGAAGGTGCCAGAAAATTCTGACCTTCTGACAAGATGAAGAAAGAAAGACAACCCCTCTCATGTGGCCTAATCAGTGTCCCTGGAATGACTCATCAGACTGGGGGCTCCTTCTTGGAGTGGGAATGAAGATAAGGATCAAGGAGGAACCTGGATGAACTCCTCTCTCGTCATACCCGAACTCACAGTATCCCTAAAAGGCATTTTAAATGGAGAAATTGAGACTCAAAGTAGAGAAATTAAAGTGAAGTCATACGCTAGGAGCGGAGCCAGGTTTTGAACCCAGATTTGACTGGTTGCAAAGTATAGCCAGTTCTTGCCAAACCCTATGCCTCCCCACTTCCACTCCCCATCAGAACCTGTTTGACTTTCTGAGACAGAGTCTCGCCCTATCACTTAGGCTGGAGTGCAGTGGTGGGATCATAACTCACTGCACCTGGAACTCCCAGGCTCAAGTGATCCTCTCACTTCAGCCTCTTAGGTAGCTGAGACTACAGGTACATGCCACCACACCCGGCTAATTTTTTTATTTTTTGTGGAGATGGGGTCTTGCCATGTTGCCCAAGCTGGTCTTGAACTCCTGAGCTCGAGTGATCTGCCCACCTCAACCTCCCAAAGTATTAGGATTACAGGCATGAGCCACCTGGCCCAGCCCAGAACCTGTTTTATTTAGTGGAGGCAATCTTTCTTGCATCTTGCAGTCTTGTGTCTTTTCCTACCCTGGGATATAAGGTGAAATTCCTTGTCTAGAAGAACCACAGCTATAGCAATTATTCATCTATCCAGCAAATATTTATTGAGCGTGAGGTCTGTCCTCGGTTCTGGGTCATGAAATCACTTCTATGATTAATTCAATTCCCTGAAATGTGATAAGCAGTTAAATGGATCCAGCCATAGGAGAATTGATTGAAAAGTGAGGAAGTAGAGGGTGAGAGGACAAAGACCAACATTTAAAAGCCCTAAAGTAGCTGAGGTTCCTCACTGAGGGTAGGACAGGAACTATGTTGTTTACACAAAATGAGATGGTGTCAATGAAGCTCTTCTGGGGGATGGGGAGAGAGTGTGTGCGCATACTCGTTTCTCCCTGATCGTTTTCTGTGCTGATGGAATCTTATTCTACAGATAGATTGTGCTTTTTTTTTTTTTAAATTCATTTTTTGAAGCTGATTGGCAGTTTGTAATCTTTCCAACCTTTTCCTGAGCAATTCTAATCACCTTTCAGCTTTTTTTGAGGTACTATGCAAAGCAATCTAATTGTTGACATAAACCAATGTTGGTTATACAATTAACCCTAGCACAGAGTGGATTTATCTACTCTGGTTTATCCTTAGCAAAATGTAAATCCCACACCTACCACAGTTTCAAACTACTTTCCTTCAGCCTTCTATTAATGTAAGTTCAGGTAATATTAACTTAAATGTGGTTTGCATGATAAATCTGTTCTCTAAAATTATACAATGTTTTCCAAACCAAGTATGCTTAATTTTTAGATCATCTAGGAGAAAATAGAGCACAATAATAAATATCAGGGGCCCTGAACTTCACCATTTAGGTGAAGCCCCAGTGACTGCATTTAGTAGCTCTGTGACCTTGGCAGAAGCATTGAACTTTTCTCTGCTTTTTCTTATATATAAAATGGGGATAATAAACAGCTTCTTTTCCAGAGTTGAGAGGGGAATAAATGAGTCAGTACTGCTCAGTAGGAAATACATGAAACTCAGTAAATGTCAGTTTTTTTTAAAATTTATTATTTTTTTTCAGGCCAAGCATGGTGGCTGTAATCCCAGCGCTTTGGGAGGCCAAGATGGGTGGATCGCTTGAGACAAGGAATTCAAGACCAACCTGGGCAACATACTGAGACCCTGTCTCTACTAAAAAAAAAATTTACTAAAAATTAAAATAATTTTTTTCTTTTTCTTTTCTTTTTTTGAGACAGGGTCTTGCTCTGTAGCCCAGGTTGGAGTGCAGTGGCATGATCACGACTGACTACAGCCTCAACCTCCCGGGCTGCAGTGATCCTGCCACCTCAGCCTCTCTAATAGCTGAGACTACAGGCATGAGCTGCCGTGCCCAGCCTAATGCCAGTTTTCACCATTATTAGTTTTTAAGTTTCCCTCTGCTGCCTTCCATTTGAACAATTAAAGCCATTTATTTCATTTAAAAAAACCTGATTAAATAACTAATATTTATTGATTCTCTATTAATTATTGGTAAAAGATGCAGAGCAGACACAAAAAGATTAAACAATAAAAACTACCCCTTAATCCTAGGCCTAAGAAATATAACCACTTTTCAAACAACTTTCAAGAAATCTGGCTGGGCATGGTGACTCACGCCTGTAATCCAGCACTTTGGGAGGCCAAGGTGGGCAGATCACTTGAGGTCAGGAGTTTGAAACCAGCCTGACCAACGTGGCAAAACCCCGTCTCTACTAAAAATACAAAAATTAGCCAGGCGTGGTGGTACATGCCTGTAATCCCAGCTACTAGGGAGGCTGAGGCAGGAGAATCACTTGAACCGCGGAGGCAGAGGTTGCAGTGAGCTGAGATTGCACCACTGCACTCCAGCCTGGGTGACAGAGTGAGATTCTGTCTAAAAAAAAAAAAAAAGGAAAAAAAAGAAATTTATTTACTAGACTTACTAGACTTTCTAAGAAATGTCCAAAATGTTGATTATTTGGATTTATGGAAAGAAAAAGCTCATTTGTACCAACGTGCTATTTCTCTCCCTTGACTGTTTCAGTAGGAATTTGTGTATGAGTAAACAAATTTCTAGTCATCACATAAAATTTTCTTTGCCAAGAAAGATTAATGAATCATCCTCAATTTCCACTCTTGTCTCCTCTGACACAGCCTCAGAGGAACCCCCCATCATTACACTTTTCCATCTCCATGCCTTCACGTCCTCATTTGAAGAACAGGGACAGCGAGAACTTGATGCACTTCTGGTCCATGTTTCTCACACAGGGACACAGAGCCTAGGAAGAAGCCGTAATTGCTGGAACTGGATTAGAGGCCGGTACACTTCCCTTTTTTTTTTTTTTTTTTGAGACAGAGTCTTGCTCTGTCACTCAGGCTGGAGTGCAGTGGTGCGATCTTAGCTCACTGCAACCTCTGCCTCCCCCTGGTTCAAGTGATTCTCCTGCCTCAGCCTCCCGACTAGCTGGGATTACAGGCATGAGCCATCATGCCTGGGTAATTTTTGAATTTTTAGTAGAGACGGGGTTTTGCCATGTTGGCTGGGCTGGTCTCGAACTCCTGACCTCAAGTGATCGGCCCTCCTGGGTCTCCCAAAGTACTGGGATTACAGGCTGAACCACTGCGCCCAGCCAGGCCAGTCTGCTTCCCACACCACTGTGCAACCGTGCCAGGCTGAGCTCAGAGCATTCTGTCCTGCGCCCAAATCTGGCTTCCTACTTCTAAAACCACCCTCATCTGAGAGGGTGGCTCTAAAAAGGAAGCAAGGCCAACCTGTGAAAGAGCTTTGAAAGAGGAAGAGAGATATTCTGAAGCTGCAGGGTTTACTCTTTGTGCTCAAAAGCATGCAGACTTAAAACAATGGTTCTTAGATCTGTCTTTTTGGTGGAAGCCCTCTTCGTAATTTGGAGTAGCTTGCTTCCCAGGTCTGTGTGAGAGAAGGCTGTTCTTTAAAAATAAGTCACAGCATAGTGTCTCAACTATGAGTAAGGAAAAGGGTGATTTTGGAAAATAGGTCGGCTTCAGGCTGGTGGACCACTCCCTCTCAGAAAAAGCGGGGTTGGGGGAGAAGCCCTGAGGACTGAGGAGGAAGAAAGCCCTCAAGGACTTTTACAGGAAAATAGTGTTACACTCACCAAGCGAACACCTGCAGAAACACAGAAACAAGTACACAAGGTGGAAGGCAGGCGGAAGGCAGACATAGCTACACTGGGGAATATGTCTTTGAAGGAAACCCTGGCTTGTGTCTTTTTTTTCAGGAGGCTGAGGCAGGAGAATTACCTGAGGCCAGAAATTCAAGACCAGCCTGAGCAACTAGTGAAATCCTATCTCAAAAATAAAATAAAATAAAATAAAATAAAATAAAATAAAATAAAATAAAATAAAATAAAATAAAATAAAATAAAAGTGAAATATTCAGGATCAAAAAGAAAAATGAAAGCCAGGCACAGTGGCTCACACCTGGAATCTCAGCACTTGGGGAGGCCAAGGCGGGTGGATCACTTGAGGTCAGGAGTTTGAGACAAGCCTGGCCTACATGGTGAAACTCCATCTCTACTAAAAATATAAAAATTGGTGGGGCATGGTAGTGTCCCACTACTCTGGAGGGTGAGGCAGGGATAATTGCTAGAATCTGGGAGGCAGAGGCTGCAGTGAACCGAGATTGCGCCACTTCACTCCAGCCTGGGCGACAGAGCAAGACTCTGTCTCAAAAGAAAAAAAAAAAAGAAAAATTAGATACTTCCTTTGTTACTTCTATTTGATCTTTTCATATTGAGTTTTGTCTTTTTTTTTTTTTTGAGATGGAATTTTGCTCTCGTTGCACAGGCTAGAGTACAATGGCACGATCTTGGCTCACCGTAACCTCTACCTCCCGGGATTCTTCTGCCTTAGTCTCTGGAGTAGTTGGGATTACAGGCATGCGCCACCACACCTGGCTAACTTTGTATTTTTAGTAGAGATGGCGTATCTCCATGTTGGTCAGGCTGGTCTCGAACTCCCGACCTCAGGTGATCCATCCGCCTCGGCTTCCCAAAGTGCTGGGATTGCAGGCATGAGCCACCATGCCTGACTGTTTTGTCTTTTTAAAGAAAAAGTAGGCTGGACACGATGGCTCATGCCTGTAATCCTTGCACTTTGGGAGGCCGAGGCAGGAGGATCACTTGAGTCCAGGAGTTTGAGACCAGCCTGGGCAACATAGAGAGACCCCTTTGCTACAAAAATATTTTAAAATTATCCAGGCATGGTGGCGTGTGCCTGTAGTCTCAGCTACTCAAGAGGCTCAGGTGGGAGGATTGCCTTAGCTGGGAATTCGAGGCTGCAGTGAGCCACAGAACTCCAGCCTGGGTGACAGAGTGAGATCCTACCTCAAAAAAAAAAAAAAAAAAAAAAAAAGTGACAATGCTCTAGTGTGTTTATATTTGAAAGAGACAAAATTAAATAAGATCAAATATGCAAAGTGCTTGTCTTATATAGGCCTTTCTTTTCTTTTCTTTTTCTTTTTTTTTTTTTTTGAGACAGGATCTAACTGTCACCCAGGCTGGAGTACATGGGCATGATCATAGCTCACTGCAGCTTCAAACTCCTGGCCTCAAGCAGTCCTCCCACTTCAACCTCTCAAGTAGCTAGGATTACACATGAGCCAACACACCTGGCTGATTTTTTATTTTTTGCAGTGCCAGGGTCTCACAATATTGCTCAGGCTGGTCTTGAAGTCTTGGCCTCAAGACTTCATGGATGCCACTTTGGCATCCATTGGTTCAACACTAGGAACTGGTTTTATCTGTGCAGTGGATAGGAAGAACCTGTTGGGTGATTACAGTTATAATTCCCTTCTGGCAGATGAGAAAACAAAAAGGCAGAGAGGTTAAATGATTTGCCCAAGGCCAATAATTAGTACTACACGATCCCAGATCTATCAGATCCATTTTAACCTACTATGATCGGGCTTTCTGCCCCATTGACCACTCCACCAAAACCACTTTTTCAGTGACTTCTCCACTGCCAAATCCTATTATCAATTTTCAGTCCTATCTTACTCCACCTGTCAGCAGCATTTGACACAATTGATCACTTCCTCTTTCTTAAAACCTTTTTTTACTCTATTTGGTTTCCAGCCCTCCACCCTGTCCTTCCTCTCCTGTATCTCTCCAAGTCTCCTTTGACTAATCCTTCCCCTTGTCCTGAGCATCTCAGGGTTCAGTCCTTGGATTTCTCTGTCCATATCCATTCCTTGGATGCTCTTGATTTAAACACCCAGTCCCCACCTCCAAACCTATTCCTTCTTGAATGTTCCCCATTCCAGTGGCTCAGGGCTAAACCTTAGGTGATCCTTTAATGTTTTTCTCTCCCATTTCACACTTAATCCATCAGTAAATCCTATGAGATATATATGTGTGTGTATATACATATTATATATATCTGAAATTAATATATATATAAAATCTCAAATTTGACCATTTCTCCCTGCCTTCATTGCTACTACCAAGTTCAACTCCCACCTAACACTGCAGAAGCCACCTAACTGGCTTCCTTTTGCTCTGCCTTGCCCCTCTACATTTAGTTCCCCACATGGCACCAAAGTGATTTTTTAAAATGAGAATCGGATCCTGTCACTGGTCTGCTCAGAAGCCTCCAACAGCTTTCTGTCTTGTAGAGAAAATTCCCAAGTGCTTACCATGACCCCTGACTACCTCTGATCACTCTCACTCCCTCTCTTGCCCCTCCCTACACACTAGCCTTGCTTTTCCTTGGTCATGCCAAGCTGGCCTGGTCTAGGGGCCTCTGTTCTTGCTGGAGTCTGTCTGAAACGCACTCCCCAGACCTCAGCAGGGCTTACTCCTACACTAAATTCAAGGATCCTGTCAAAGGCTGCCTCACATATCCTCTGAAATGACACTCCCACCCCTCTCTACTGCTTTACAATGATATGACTTATTTTCTTCATAGCACTTATCACTACTTGTCTTTTTTGTTCACTGCTGTACCATCAGTGTTTATTATAAAACAGGACACATAGTATGCCAGGCACTGTTCTAGGCTCTGGAAATACGGCAATGGATAAAACAAAGTTCCTGCCTTGATAGAGTTTATGTTTCATGAGATGCCACAAAAATATACAAACATGTAGCACACCCGATGGTGGTAAGCTCGTTTTTCTTTCTTTTTTTTTGTTGAGACAGGGCCTCAGTCTGTCACTCAGGCTGAAGTGCAGTGGCATGATCATGGATGGCTCACCGTAGCATCAACCTCCCTGGGCTCAGGTAATCCTTCTGCCTCAGCCTCCCAAGTAGCTGGGACTACGGGCACATGCCACCACACCCAGTGAATTTTTTGTACTTTTTGTAGAGACTGAGTTTTGCCATGTTGTCCAGGCTGGTCTCAAACTCCTGAGCTCAGGTGATCCACCTGCCCCGGCCTTCCAAAGTGCTGCGATTACAGGCATGAGCCACTGTGCCAGGCCCTGATGGTGATAAGTTCTATAGAGAAAAATAAAGCAGGGCAAGGGGGATTGGGAATGCGAGGACAGAGGTTTTGGATTTTGCTCTTTTGAATAGAGTGGTCAAGTCTCACTCATAAGGCAAGGTTTGAGTTGAGACCTCAACAAAAGGAGGGAGGAGGTCATAAGAATATATGGGGGAAAGAATGGTTCAAACAAAAGGAAGGGCAAGTACAAAGAACCTAAGGCAGGAGTGTGTATGACTTGTTGGAAGAGCAGCAAGGAAACCAGTGTGGCTGAACAGAATATATAAGAGGGAGAATCAGAAGATGGTGACCCAAGGCCGGGCACAGTGGCTCACGCCTATAATCCCAGCACATTAGGAGGCCAAGGTGGGCGGATCACCTGAGGTCGGGAGTTCAAGACCAGCCTGGCCAACATGGCGAAACCTCATCTCTACTAAAAATACAAAAATTACGCAGGTATGGTGGCGCATGCCTGCAGTCCCAGCTACTGGGGAGGCTGAGACAGGAAAATTGCTTGAACCCAGGAGGCAGAGGTTGCAGTGAGCTGAGATTGCGCCACTGCACTCCAGCCTGGGCAACAGAACCAGACTTCGTCTCAAAAAAGAAAAAAATAAGAAGATGGTGACACAGAGGTAAGAAGGGACGAGAGTGTGTAAGGCTTGTCGTTTATGTAATGACTTTGATGCAAAGTTTTTCTTTGAGATAGGAAACTATTGGAGTGTTGGAGTGTTTTAAGCAGAGGAAGGGCATGATATACTTACATTTAAAAAGAACTATTCTGGCTAGGCATGGTGGTGGTTCACGTCTGTAATTCCAGAGCTTTGGGAGGCTGAGGCAG
>NW_012102787.1:2160166-2167007 GCF_000951045.1 Mandrillus leucophaeus
AGAGAGAAAGCCTGGTACAGTGGCATGCACCCCTGTATTCATACCTACGGAGGAGGCTGTGGTGGGAGGATCGCTTGAGCCCAGGAGTTCAAGATTGCAGTGATTTGTAATTATACCACTGCACTCCAGCCTGGGTGACAGACAGACTGTACCTCTGGAAAAACATTAAATAAATAAATAAAAAGGACTTCTCTGGTTGCCGTGTTAAAACGCGATTATAGAGGGGCAAGGGTGGGAGCAAAGAGACCAGTTGGCAGGCTGATGCAGTAATGCAGGCGGAAGGTGATGAAATCGTGGTCCCCAGTGGTAATGATAACGGTATTAAGAAGTGGTGAAATTCAGGATGTATTCTGTATTGAGTTAACAGACTCTATCAATGGATTGAATATAAAAAATGAGAGAAAGGGAGGAGTCAAGGATGAAACCAGTTCTTGACTGGGGTACTGGTAAGATGTAGTTGCCATTTACTAAGATGAGGAAGACTACAGGAGTGTGAAGACAAAAGTGACTCCATTTTGGAGGTTAATCTGCCATGTTGACTTCTGATTAACCCTAGTTCTGTGAATGCCTCCTGGTTTCTACTTCATTTACTGTCCCAAGTGTAAAAACAAAGCAACCTTGATGTTATCGCACACATTAGAGGCTATGATGCATATAGCACTCTTGCCTGTTCTGGAGGATTGCCTTTCATTGTCTTGCTGGAGGGAGCATGTATACCCTTTCCCTATGGTACATAAGCCCTGGGTCTGGGGAGTAACAATGCAGAGATCTACCTGTCTTGCGGCTTTCCAAAACCATGCCTGTATCTGTAAGTTCCTCCAGTAAAACACCCTATACTGACTTACATCTGCCTTGTTTTTGGGTTTCTTGGCTCCTTAGGCACTTGAGGCAGCTTTGCATATATGGCCCTTTCACAGAACAAGATTTAGGAGCTGGGGAATCAGGCGTTTTCTTTTAGACATCTACATTTAACATGCCTAATAAATATACATTGGTGATATCACACAGGCATCTAAATATACGATTGGAGTAGGTTCAACAGAGAATGGAAGAAAAAGAATTGGAGACAGCACGTATAGACAATGCTTTCAAGTTTTGTGTAAAGACAGGCAGAAAGATAAGGTGGGAGGCAGAAGGGACACATGAGGTTGAGAGATAGATGACGTCATATGTTAAGATGAGGTTATTTTAGAGCATGTTGATAGGCTGATTGAAATAATTTAGTAGAGAGTAAAATTTGACTGTGCAGGACAGAGGGATAATTTCTGAGGTAATACCTTTGAGTAGGCGACAGAATATGGGATTTAGTACACAAGTGGAGATAACAACCTTGGACAGGAGCTTACTTTATGCATGATAACACTCGTGGGAAGACAGAGAAAATGGTAAATGTGTTAATGGGAGCATGTAGAAGACTATCTTTCTGGTTGCATCCTCTTCTTAGGGAAATGGGAGGTAAGGTCATCAACTGTGTAAGATTTAAGGTGAGAAGAGAAGGTGCAAAAAAGTGAATGATTTGGGGAAATGCAGGATTGTCAGGCAGCACTAAGGGCACACCTAAGGATCGTGGTCATAATTTAACATGAGCCACTTCATATAGTTAATTGTTTTCCTCCAGCCATGTTTAAAGAGGAGCAGGTGTGATATGGTTTGACTGTGTCCCCACCCGTATGGTTTGGCTGTAGTCCCCATAATCCCCACAGGTTGTGGGAGGAACCTGGTGGGGGGTAATTATGGGGACCTCCATGTTGTTCTTATGATAGTGAGTGAGTTCTCATAAGATCTGATGGCTTTATAAGGGGCTTTTCTCCCCCTTTGCTCTGTACTTCTCCTTGCTGCCATCACATGAAGAAGGACATGTTTGCCTCCCCTTCCACCATGATTGTAATTTTCCTGAGGCCTCCCTAGCCCTATAGAACTGTGAGTCCATTAAACCTCTTTTTCTTCATAAATTACCCAGTCTTGGGTATGTTTTTATTAGCTGCATGAGAACAGACTAATATAGTAAACTGGTACCAGGAGTGGGGTGCCATTGTAAAGATACCTAAAAATGTGGAAGCAGCTTTGGAACTGGGTAACAGGCAGAGGTTGGAACAGTTTGGAGGTCTCAGAAGAAGATAGAAAAATGCAGGGAAGTTTGGAATTACCTAGAGATTTGTTGAATGGCTTTGACCAAAATGCTGATAGTGGTATTGACAATAAAGTCCAGGCTGAGGTGGTCTCAGATGGAGATGAGAAACTTGTTGGGTGCTGGAGCAAAGGTGACTCTTGTTATGCTTTAGCAAAGAGACTGCTGGCATTTTACCCTGTAGAAATTTGAACTTGAGAAAGATGATTTAGGGTGTCTGGTAGAAGAAATTTCTAACCAGAGCCCAAGGGCTCTTTAGTCAGTGGGTGATGGATCCTGCCAGGACTGGGTCTTTCCCTTCAAGGCAAGGTAGTTTCCCTTCGGTCCCAGAGTGTGTCTAGACATGTTGTCTGGTAACTAGGGCTTGAAATGGGGCCTCATGACTCTGACCAGTGCCCTATCTTACTGTGGCTGAGCTGGTATCTAAGATGAAAGACAAAGTCATCCTTTTTCTTCCCTTTCCTCTTGTTAAGCAGAAGGAAAAGTTCTCTTTTGGAGCTGTGAGCTGCACTGCCTGTGGTTGCGGGAGGGGTGGCATAAGCACTCCTTTTGCTGCCCTGGCTGATGTGTCACTGGGGCATGTGCTCTCCAAGTCCACTGGTTCCGAGCCCAGCACAGCATTAGGACTTGAAGTCCTTGCGGCCTAGACTGCCATTCAAGTTGATTTAGGGCCCCAGAGCACTTCAGCCTGTAGTGTGAGGCTTACCAGAACTCAAGTTCCAACCACTGGGATGGGCGATTTCCCCTCTGGCTAGGGCTGGTCTGAATGCTCCCTCTGTGGATGAGAGTCAGCTGAGTTCAGTCTGGTTTTTCTTTCCGTTGTGACAGGGCAGCACTGAGTTCAATGCAAAATCTCACAGTGCTTTGCTTTCTGTCTCCCAAGCACACATTTATCTGTGCCACGCAACAGCTGCTGTGGGGGTGCAGGAGGGGATGAGGGGTGGGTGGTGTTGGCAGTTCAGGACTGTCTTTTATACCCTCTTCAGTGCCTCTTTCAGTGAGATGAAGTTAAAGCCAGGTACTGTGAGTGCTCACCTGATTTTTGGTTCTTATGATGGTGATTTTTTTATGCAGGTAGTTCTTAAATCTGGTGTTCCTGCAGCAGGGGATGATTGGTGGGGACTTTTATTCTGCCCTCTTGCTTCACCCCCAGTTACAGACTTTTTGTGGCTTATCATTTGCTTTTGAAATTATCATCTATTGAAAAACTGAAATAAGAAGCTCAAAAATGAATTCTTATTGTGGTGATGATTGTGCAACTCTGTAAATGTACTTAAAATTATTGAATTGTGCACTTCAAATGAATGAATTTCATGGAATGTAAAACCACAAAAACTGTTTAAAAAACTGAATTTATATTTGTTAAATATTATAATGACATATTTGAAATTTAAAGTCAAGGTCTAGCTTAAAGTAGTGCTCAGTGTTGATTTTTTAAAATAATTAAGTAACCTACCAGAGCATAGCTCTAATAAAAGGAAAATCCACTGGAAAAGAAATAGGTCACTCATTATGTGTTTCTAGTACTCGTTAATATGAAACAGAAGTGAAACTGCATCATTGCCCGGGATTACTGGAGTTTGCATAAGACTCCAGGAAATTCCTTACTTGCAACACTCCTTGGCCAGCACTGTATCTGCCCTTGTCCTTTCTGATAAAGTCCACCCCATGTTGTCTATGTACTTGTCCTTAATCTTTCTTTGCTTGTCAGTTGGCTAGAAATGCTTTACTGCTAGGAGTGTAACCATTTTTAGTCCTGATGTAGGAAGACAGCTAGAAGATAGTAGTAAATTTTGCTGACAGGAAAAAGGCCAAGTTGGAACTTGCATGCATGTAAATCATCCTGCTAGTTAGTTATCGTTCTCACCAATAACACCAGGGATCTAGAGTGTGACTTGAACAGAGCGGCGGTGTGAATGCTCAGCTGGCCTGGATTCTGCGGACTTTGGAAAGCCCTTAGGTGGGTCTGGAGTGTTCTGAGGTGGGGCATGCTGAGTCATGTTTTTGCAGCTGCTCTTTTGTAATAATTATTCCTGACAGTGAACATTCCAGGCTTACGCCTATGTTACTAGACTTTTTATGTTTATTGCCAAACTGAAATGCTGAAAACACGCAGCAGGGGTACGTACACTGCAAGTCTCCAGTCAGAAGGCCTCCATTCCGGGATGTTTAACATCACATGCCAGTCCTGTCGCTCTGCTTCTCCTCCCAGGATGCTCCAAGCTCCCAGCTGCACTCCCAGCCCATCCAGGCTGGACACCAGGCACCTTCCTGTCTCAGCTCACGTTACGCCTTCCTGAAGATCTGAGACAGTCTCTCCCAACTTCATGCACTGGCTCTGCCACTTAGCAACTGTGTGATTTACAGATGGTGATTTGGCAGTAGATGGTCAACACAAATGGTTATCTTTCCTGGCTGTTCTAGAGTAACAATACCATCACTTTCCTCTTACTGGAATTTACTTCATAATTTAGCAGTTAACCTTAAACTCTCTTGTACATTTGCCCACTATTTCGTGTGGTGTTTGTTTCCTTAGCCTAAAACCTCCTTGGGAAGACAGAAAAGACTTTATTTTCTTTTGGAATCCTCTTAGAGTGTCTTCTTCATTCACAGAGCAAGCTTATGCAGGCTTTGAATATGTCACAGTTGGTGGGCAGTTTAGTCTGTTGACACCACTGTTTTCAGATCCATTAGGCTGGGGAATAGAATCCCATCAGGGCATCGGGACTGAGTTGTTGAACCGGAGGGACCACGGCTGACTACGATGTGGGCGTTGTCTCATTGCATCAGAAGAGTTCAGTTTTTCAGAAGGTGGGAAGTCCTCATTTACATCATCAGTCAAAACAGAGGGCTTCTCTTACAGCCTAATACATGAAATGTCTATTTCTCTCCTTCATTACAGACACCCAGTTGCCCTTGCCAGAAACTTGAGTCATTCTTAACGCTTCCCTCTTGACTTCCCTCATTGCCCAAGCTGAGAGTGTCAGCAAGATCCAGCAGACTCAGCCTCTCTGTGTCTCTGCTGTCTGACCCTCCTCTCTATGCCCTCCCCAGGGCTTTAGTTCTGGCTTCCATCGTGTCTTGTCAGCATCTTTATAATAACCTCACAGCAGGTTTCCCTGTCATTCAGTTTACTTCTCTGTCATTTACCTCCAAGATGCTGCCGCCATTATCTTTCTCAAACAGTCTGATCGTGCCACTCATATATATATATATATAATTTTTTTTTTGAGACAGTCTTGTTCTGTTGTCCATGCTGGAGTGCAGTGGCACATTCTGGGCTCACCACAAACTCTGCCTCCTGGGTTCAAGCGATTCAAGTACTGGGATCACAGGTGTGAGCCACCACACCTGGCCAGATTGGTATGTTGACAAAAAAAATCATTCTGACTACAATACGGGGAACAAATTGAAGAGGGAAAATTAAATTCTAGGATCTTTTTTTTTAATTTTTAAATGGCATCTTGCTCTGTCGCCCAGGTTGGAGTGCAGTGGTGCGATCTCAGCTCACTGCAACCTCCACCTCCTGGGTTCAAGTGATTCTCCTGCCTCAGCCTCCCGAGTAGCTGGGACTACGGGCACCTGCCACCATGCCTGGCTAATTTTTGTATTTTTAGTAGAGACGGGGTTTCACCATATTGGCCAGGATGGTCTCGATTTCTTGACCTCGTGATCCACCTGCCTCGGCCTCCCAAAGTGCTGTGATTACAGGTGTGAGCCACCACACCTGGCGGGTCTAGGATCTTATAATTACATTTGTAGCAGCCCTGCTTCCTTGGTACAGGCCTATACTTGACACATAGCTGATTCTCACTTTGTGTAATTTCACCTTAATTTGCTGTGCCAAAGTGGGTAACATTGTTTTACAGGTTTTGGAAAGAAAAAGTCAAAATGACATAAACAATTGTTAAATTATTTAACGTTATTGGGGCATGGAGTATTTAGCTGCCAGTTTATTTGCCTGACGCTAAAAAGTATAGTGGCTGCTTTGGAAAGTCCCCTGCTTTCCTGTGCTGGAAATTCCCATGGGTTGACAGTTCAGGGAGCGCCAATTCCAATTCTCTTCTCATGAACTTCCTCCTTCTCTTGGTTTCAGATCCACTTCTATATAAGTTTAAGATTTGCCATTTATATGGGAATTTACTGTTTTTTAAAAAGTATTTTCAAAACAGTAGAGAAAAGATGAAGTATTCAATAAATAGCATCAAGATAATTGTCTAGTCATTTGGAAACTAAAATAAAATAAAATTCATACCTCACACTAAGATCCTATGTTTGTGATCTTGGAGTTAGAGAAAGCCTTAAACACAAAAAGGAAAAACCATAAACTCTAATGAGTAGGTAGGAAATATTTTGTATGTAGGTATATGTGGATATAGATATTTATATAGATATTTATCATAAAATACATAGAAAGACTACTAAAGATGAAAAAAGGCAAACACTGCATAGAAGAAAAAAGGGACAAACAGTATGAAAATGTAATTCTATAAATAGATGTTCAGGCCAGGTGCAGTGGTTCACGACTGTAATCCCAGCACTTTGGGAGGCTAAGGCAGGCAGATCACTTGTGGTCAGTAGTTTGAGACCAGCTTGGCTAACATGGTGAAACCCCATCTCTACTAAAAATACAAAAATTAGCCGGGCATGGTGGAGCATGCCTGTAATCCCAGCTATTCAGGAGGCTGAGGCAGGAGAATTGCTTGAACCCTG
>NW_012102787.1:2168707-2191635 GCF_000951045.1 Mandrillus leucophaeus
TGTGAACATTTGTGTACAAGTTTTTGTGTGGACGTGTGTTCTTGTTTCTTTTGAACATATACCTAGGAATGAAATTGCTTGGTCATGTTAACGCTGTGTTTAACCTCGTGAGGAACTACCAAAACTGGAGTTTTACCACGTTGGCCAGGCTGGTCTCGAACTCCTGACCTCAGGCAATCCACTCGCCTCAGCCTTCCAAAGTGCTGGGATTACAGGCGTGAGCCACCTCACCTGGCCCAAACTTTTAAAAAATATCTTCTTTAAATGCCATGTATAAGCAAAATATAAACACAATTTTTGTTGGGCATAAACAAAACATCTTTTTATTGAACAGCTTTGTTGAAATATAATTCACATACTATATAATTTATTCATTTAAACTGTGCTACTCAGATGTTTTTAGTATATTCACAGAGGTGTGCAACCATCCCCACAATCTAATTTTAGAACATTTTCATCACCCCCAAAAGAAATAGTCACTTCTCATCCATCACTCCCACCCCTCAGACAGTGATGAAACTCTGTTTCTATATATTTTTTCCTGGAAATTTCATATAAGTAGAATCATAAAGTATGCAGGGTTTTAAAAGTTTATTTGTTTGTTTTAGAGACGCAGGTTTCCCTGTGTTGCCCAGGCTGGACTCAAACTCCGGGACTCAAGGGATCTTTCTGCCTTGGCCTTCCAAGTTGCAGGGATTACAGGTGCACAGCCACTGTGCCCAGCTAATAGGTGTTTTTTTGTGGCTGGTTTTGTTCACTTAGCATAATGTTTTCCAGGTTCAACGATGTTGTAGCCTGGATCAGCATTTTATTCTTTTTTACATAACATTCCACTGTATGGATGTATTGGATTCCACTGGATGGCTATACATTATATTGTATGGATATTACATTCCATTGTAGGAATATACCACATTTTGTTTGTCCATTGATCAATTAATGAACATTTGGGATATTTCCATTTTTGGCTATTATGAATAATGCTGCTGTGAACATTTGTGTACAAGTTTTTGTGTGGACGTGTGTTCTTGTTTCTTTTGAACATATACCTAGGAATGAAATTGCTTGGTCATGTTAACGCTGTGTTTAACCTCGTGAGGAACTACCAAACTGTTTTCCCAAGTGACTGAACCATTTCACATTTCTACCACATGGTTCGTCTTTTGAAAATTGCACTATGGGTTAATGTATGAGAGGCAATCGCTGTTTCATTTAAACTATGTCAAAAAGTAGCTTAACCCATAATCATAATATAACCCATAGTGCAATTTTTGAGGTTACAGATACATGTGTATATGGTAATATATTTAAAATATACTAAAAGTAGTATGTGCATATATATACTGTTTATATATAATATAAAATGTATAGTAAAAAGCAAAACCCTGGGTGAGTACTATGTTGGAAATCCCCATGGGCTGGGGAGGGGAGTGGGGGGTAAGAGCAAGAGTCTGGCAGCCACTGGGTAGAGGAATCTGAAAAGACGAGCAGGATGACTGAAGTCTATAACGCAAGCCTCTACATCTGGAGGATGAAGGAAACAACTTGGAGCCAGGAATCCTGTTTCTCTGCTTTCTTTGGGGCTTCACAAGGTATTGAAATAGGAGGACCTAATGCATAAGAGAGATGATTAGAAATAGGGTCAGTTTAAGGGGAAGGGGTCTGCTGAGAGTCAGAACCCAGTGCAAGGGTTGGTGGAGCTGGTTTTGACAGCCTGACAGCCAGAATTCAAGGCTAGGCTCTAGTCCTTGCATCGCAGGGCTGCAGAACACCTGGTATGAAAGATGCGCCCTCCTGGAGAATCAGGCACGATGGGAGCTGGGTGGCTCACATACCAGGCATGCCAGCTCTAGGGACCATTTCCCAACTGGCCAGTGGGAAGGGTCATTTTAATACAGCAGGACACAATTTTTCTGTTTCTAGACCTGGACAGCCAAGCAATATCATAATCAACACGGCAGGGGCAGGAGGGCTGGAGCAGGCACGGGCCCGTGGTATATTAGCACAGCAATGACGAGTTTTAAAGAACTTTCATACCCTCTAGCTCCTTTATTCATACCTGGTGGGTTGGTTTGCTCAAGGATTATTATCCCAAGCTATCTTAAAACTAAAGTCTAAATTGCCATTTATAACTTGGTGTGGACTTTCACAACTCTTTCCTAAGCAATTAAGATATAATTGAGAAACTCAGCTCCCCAGAATGGGAGCCCCTCAAAATAATAATATTTAAAGAATCTTAAGTAGTTGTTCAACATTTCTAAATGCAAGTGTTTTAAATGACATATTATCGATACAATTATTTACTTAAGATTAATTTGCTCTCTTACTTCCACTAGCCAATGTAGAGTTTAATGATCTGAAAAAAGAAAACTAGCACAATAATTCCCATTTCTCTGTGGTTCTTGTTGTCTTTCTAGTTTCCTTTTGTGATTTTGTTTGGAACAAGATAACTTCTTGTAAGATGTACTAAAGAGATTAAAATGCAGTTAAGAAAATAAATCACTTGCTTCTTCTAGTAAACAGCACCAAGGCCATCCATTCACTGTTCAATCCAGAGGTTTAGTTGATGAGGTTGCTTATATGTACAATTCAAAAATATTCCAAAGCAGATGAATTCACATGATGAGATTTTTGTTTTTCTTTTCTTTAAATTCTTTTTTTTGTTTGTTTTTTTGAGATGGAGTTCGCTCTTGTCACCTAGGCTGGAGTATAATGGTGCGATCTCAGCTTTGCCTCCTGAGTTCAAACAATTCTGCCTCAGCCTCCTGAATAGCTGGGATTACAGGCACCCACCACCACACCCAGCTAATTTTTGTATTTTTAGTAGAGACTGGGTTTCACCATGTTGGCTAGGCTGGTCTTGAACTACTGACCTCAGGTGATCCACCCACCTTGGCCTCCCAAAGTGCTGAGATTACAGGCATGAGCCACCGTGCCTGGCCTCTTTTCTTTAAATTCTACTTACAGGCACCGTTTGTTTCAACAGTGCCAGGGAAATTTTACTGATGTAAACTGTAAGAAGCTGTATGTGGAAATGTGAGTTAACAAACACCACATTATATAATTTATTTGCAAATGATTTGTGCCTACGTGAGGCACCTGGGGCAACTGCCTGGCTGGCTTGACCCCGAACCCAGCCCTGTTTTGTAGTGTTTACTTTCTGTAGCCACCACCTCTTGGAGTAGTGGATTCTATATTTTAGTACGTGCTATACATAGAGCTACTTCTTTTATTTTTGTTGGAAGGACGGTTAGGCTTCAAGGAATGTTGCCTATTTCGATTTTTTTTCAGGATTTGAGAAAATTATGCTATTCTTTGTGAGTTTAAGATGAACTTTTTTACAATGGCATCTTTTTTATTTTTATTAGTGTACATGATTCCTTCTGCCCTTAATCATTTTTGGTGTCCTCTAGATCTTTTCTAGTTCCATTGTATCTTCAAGAAGCAGAGACTAGAACCCCATAAAATTTTCATCATATAAAAGATTCCAGGGCCAGGTACTCTTTCAGTTATAGTCACTTCTCTCTCTCTCTCTCTTTTTTTTTTTTTACAATAATCTCCAGACATGTTTTCAATTGTTGCCCCTGATGCATCTCCCAGACCTGTGCTTGCCACAGACTGAAACTTATTTGAGAATTCACGGCTGGTTCCTCCATTTTTACATGAACCAAATCCAAACAGAAATCACACTTGAGATCATAAACTTTCCTTCATCAAATATTTTTTGGAGTTTGAGAAGGTGCCAGGCATTGTGCTAGGTATGTGGAAGTGGAAATAGGAGGTGGTTTCAAATATTAATAAAAAGCAGCAGTTCTCGGTGGGGCATGGTAGCTTACACCTGTAATCCTAGTGCTTTGGGAGGCCAAGGTAGGGGGTTCGGTTGAGCTCAGGAATTCGAGACCAGCCTGGGTACCATAGCGAGACCCTGTGTCTACAAAAAATTACAAAAATTAGCCAGGCATGGGCACGTGCCTGTAGTCCCAGCTATTCAAGAGGCTGAGACAGGAGGATTGCTTGAACCTGGGAGGCAGAGGTTACAGTGAGCCAAGATCATGCCACTGTACTCCAGCCTGGGGTCTAGAAGGAGAATCTGTCTCAGAAAAAAAAAAAAAAAAAAAAAAGGGAGTTAGAAAAAAAAGAGCAGCAGCTCTTAACACACAGCCTGACTGGGCGTGGTAGCTCACATCTGTAATCCCCGGACTTTGGAAAGCTGAGGTGGGAGGACCATTTGAGCCCTGGAGTTCGAGACCAGCCTGAGCAATGTGGCTAGACCCTGTCTCTACAAAACACACAAAAATTAGCCAGGCATGGTGGCACATGCCTGTAGTCCCAGCTGCTCAGGAGGCTAAGGCAGAAAGATCCCTTGAGCCCAAGAGGTCAAGGTGGTTTCAAATATTAATAAGAAGCAGCAGCTCTTGGCAGTTCACTGGGTGCAGTGATTGTGCCAATGCACTCCAGCCTGGGTGACAGAGTGAGACCCTGCCTCAAAAAAAAAATTTCTTTAAAAAAAATGTTATTTTTTATTTATTATTGTTATTATTTTTTGAGACGGAGTCTCGCTCTGTCGCCCAGGCTAGAGTGCAGTGGCATGATCTTGGCTCACTGCAAGCTCCGCCTCCCAGGTTCACTCCATTCTCCTGCCTCAGCCTCCTGAGTAGCTGGGACTATAGGCGCCCGCCACCATGCCCGGCTAATTTTTTGTATTTTTACTAGAGACGGGGTTTCACCATGTTAGCCAGGGTGGTCTCGATCTCCTGACCCCGTGATCCGCCTGCCTTGGCCTCCCAAAGTGCTGGGATTACAGGCGTGAGCCACTGCGCCCAGTCTAAAATTTTTTTTTTTTTACTTTTAGAGCAGATGATTCTATACTAAAAAAGAAAATAATAAATAAATTAAAAATTTTAAAAACATACCTACTGGGTGAGAAAAATGAATGAAAAATTATCTATCTGCATGTAAATGTTATGGGTCCAACCCATCTCTAGGAAGTTATATTCATTTCTATTACTGCTGTAAAAAATTACCACAAATTTTGTGGCTTCATTCAACACAAATTTATTCTCTTAACAGTTCTGGAGGTCAGAAGTTAGAAATGAGTCTTAAGGGCTAAAATCAAGGCACTGACAGAGCCAGTTCCTCCTGAAGGCTCCAGAGGAGAATCCTTCCTCCCGGCTTCTAGAAGTGGCTGGCATTCTTTGGCACGTGGCTGCATCACGCCCACCTCTGCTTCCATCATCACATCACCTCCTCCTCTCTTTCACCTCCTGCCTTCCTTTTAGAAGGACCCCTTGTGATTACATCAGACCCACCTTGATAATCCAGGGTACTCGCCTATCTTAAGATTCTTAATCACATCTGCAAAGTCCTTTTACCATGTAAAATAACATACAAACAGGCTCCAGGGACCAGGCTGTGAACACCTTTGGGGAACCATCATTCAGCCAACCGTAGAAGTCAAAAGAGCAATAACTTAACATGACACTTGAATTTTGAGTGCAGCAATAGCCGGCCTTAAGTGGGCCTTTGCTCTGTGCCAGGCATTTCACTAAGGGTTTTACGTTTGCTTCCTCATTCGATCTTTACACTAGGCAGAGCGTGGTGGCTCATGCCTGGATCCCAGCACTTTGGGAGGCCAAGGCGGGAGGATGTCTTGAGCCTAGGAGTTCAAGACCACCCTGGGCAACATGGCGAAAGTCAGTCTCTGAAAAGAAAGTGCAAAAATTAGCCAGGTGTGGTGGTACCTGCCTGTAGTCCCAGCTACTCGGGAGGCTGAGATGGGAGGATCACCTGAGCCTGGGGAGACTGAGGCTGCAGTGAGCTGCAATGGTGCCACGTCACTCCAGCCTGGGCAACAGAGTGAAACCCTGTCTCAAAAACAAAACAGTTTTTACACTAGGTCTCAGAGGCTGTGGTTGCTATTATCTCCATTTTCCAGGAGAGGAAAATAAAGCTCAAGAAGTTAAGTAACTTGCCCAACATTCTGGCTAGCAAACAGAGGAGTCAGGATTTGAGTGAAGGTGTGACCCAATTACTATGCTGTACTGATAAAAGGAAAACTGAAGGAGAAGGGCATGCCAGGACAAGGAAGCAGTATATTAAAAGGCCTAGAAGCTGGAAAGAGCACAGAGCCTTCAAGGTATGACTGGGGCGAGGAAGTGAGGGGAAGAAGAGTAGGAGACAAAGATGGGAAGGGAGACAAGGGCTGGATGGTGATGGACTCCATGGGAGAAGAAGGGTTCCTGTAGACAATGGGGAATCACTAAAGGATTTTAGAAAGGTGATACTGCTGGGTGTGGTGGTTCAATGGCTGTAATCCCAGCGCTTCGGGAAGCCAAAGTGGGAGGATTGTTTGAGCTCAGGAGTTGAAACCAGGTCTTTGTGTTGGAGTGTGTGGAGGGTGGGAGAAGAGAGCCTGAGGGAGAGGATGCACTACAGGTGGCATGACCTGTAGTCCCAATTATTTGAGAGGCTGAGGTGGATCATTTGAGCCCAGGAGTTAGAGGCTGCAGTGATCTTGCCACTCTACTCCAGCCTGGGCAACAGAATGAGACCCTGTATCAAAAAGAAATTTCAAAATATAAAAGAGGCTGGGCGCAGTGGCTCACACCTGTAATCCCAGCACTTTGGGAGGCCGAGGCGGGTGGATCACCTGAGGTCAGGAGTTCGAGACTAGCCTGGTCAACATGGTGAAACCCTGTTTCTACTAAAAAATACAAAAATTAGCTGGGCGCAGTGGCTCATGCCTGTAATCCCAGCACTTTGGGAGGCCCGGGCGGGCAGATCACGAGGTCAGGAGATTGAGACCATCCTGGCCAACATGGTGAAACTCCATCTCTACCGAAAATACAAAAATTAGCTAGGCGTGGTGGCGGGTGCCCGTATAGTCCCAGCTGCTTGGGAGGCTGAGGCACGAGAATCACTTGAACCCAGGAGGCAGAGATTGCAGTGAGCTGAGATCATGCCACTGCACTCCAGCCTGGCAGCAGAGCGAGAATCTCTCTCAAAAACAAACAAACAAAACCCACAAAAATTAGCTGGGTGTGGTGGTGGGGTCCTGTAATCCCAGCTACTCCGAAGGCTGAGGCAAGAGAATCTCTTGAACCTGGGAGGCAGAGGTTGCAGTGAGCCAAGATCATGCCACCACTGCACTCCAGCCTGGGTGACAGAGTGAGACTCCATCTAAAAATGGAGAGAGAGATGGAGGAAAACAAATTCCTGATGATGTCATTTGAAGCCCTGGATACAGCCATACTTGAAGTCAAACCACTGGGCCCTGGACTTTCCAGGAACATAAATGGATAAATTCTGTTTCTCTTTTTATTTTTGTTTATCTTTTTTTGGTTTGTTTATATTTTTGCTAGAGTTGGTTTGTGTTGGGATTCTACCACTCGCATCTGGAAGTTTCCTAAAGAATGCAGTGGCACCACATGGTCTGGCCCCTTCCTGCCTGTACCCACTGTTCCCTTGATCTCTGTGCTCCAGCGAACTTGGCTTTCTTTCAGTCACTTAGAAACGCCCGGGGCTCCTCTGCCATGACTGCTTTGCATATACTACTGCCCTGCCTGGAACATCCTTCCTCCCTCTTTGCTCAGTTAACTCTTACTCATCTTCCAGGTTGCTGCCTAAGTTCACTCTAATAGCTTGTTACAAGGTGGCCCCAGATGAATATCATCTTCCAGTATTCATGCCCTTGTGTGACAGTCCCCTCTCCTGGACTCTGGGTGGACTGCTTTAACCACTGAAATTCAGCAGATATGATGCTGTGTCAGTTCCAAGCCTAAGCCTTAGGAAAGACTGGCAGCTTCTGCTTCTGTACTCTTGGAAGGCTTAAGCCAACATACAAAAAGTCTGATTATCCTGCTGGAGAGATCAAATGGAAAGATTACATGCGAGAATCCCAGCTGTGGGCTAGCCTAAGTGCCAGCTGGATGCAGCCTCATGAGTGACCATTGACAAGACCAGAGAAACTGACCATCTGAGCCCAGCCCAAATTACAAATTTGTGTGCAAATAAAGTGTTTCCTCTCTATATCTCTTTTGTCTTCTTTAAGCTTGTTACTTTGTGCTATTATGTTTTGGGGTAGTTTGTTGTGCAATATTAGATAAGGGAAAGAGTCACTTCAAGAAAACTCCTCCGGTCGGGCACAGTGGCTCACACCTGTAATCCCAGCACTTTGGGAGGCCAAGGTGGGAGGATCTTTTGAGTCCAGGAGTTCAAGACCAGCCTGGGCAACATGGCAAGACCCTGTCTCTACAAAACATAAAAACTAGCTGGGCATGGTGGCATGCACTGGTAATCCCAGCTACTCAGGAGGCTGGGATGGGAGGATCGATTGAGCCCAGGAGTAGGAGGCTGCAGTGAGCCAAAATCACATCACTGCACTCCAGCCTGGGTGCCAGAGACAGACCCTGCCTGGAAAAAAAAAAGAAAACTCCTCTAACACTCCTAGAACAAGTCAGTCCCATTGTAGACATTTTCACAGGAAAAAAGACGTGATCACAGTATTATGCACATTTCCTTTAGAACACTTATTACAATTCATAGTTGTAGCTTTAACTCAAGAATGACTTTTCTTTTCAGGGTCCCTTTTCTGTGATAAACTCAATAATTTCAGGAGTATTTATCCAACCTAAAGACATCAGTCTTTATTGTGGTTGGAAAGTTAGGTCTGTCTGCCCAAGGACCCAGTTCTCTGTTTCCGCTCCTGCGGAATCTGCTGCTGATCCTCCAAATGCAGGTTCAGTAGAAATTGTGGCACAAAAGTTTCCCACAGAAAAGGTCCCAGAGGGCTCCCTTCCCCCTCCCAATTTGTGATTCTACTCTTAAGCATTTAGGCACCATTAATAGGAAAACTAGCTTTTAAAAGATTCATGGTGCATGGTTTACAGTATTCAGATTTACACAGCAGGTTCTTTTGAATTACACTTAGGGGAATAAATCAGTGACTAACTTTGGCAATCTCACAAAGCACAGAGGCTTCCAATTTTAAAGGTTTTTGCTGGTGAGTCATTAAGTTAAAAAAGGAAATCTATATTGGTGATAAATCTTTGTAGAAGTACTCTATGTTCTGCTAAAATTGATTGTTTCTAGGTGACTACTTCAACTAACATTATGAAAAGAATAGATTTCAGTTGTAATATAAAATGATACTTTCTGAGGAATTGTTCCTAGTCTTGCTTTTTTTTTTTAAAAAAAAAAAAAGTTGACACAGGAGATTTATTACAGAGGGTACTTCCAGAGGACCAGAACTTTTAATAAATTTATTCTGTGGTTATTTTCATTGTTTAACATTATTGATCATACACATTCACCAGATTAGAAATTTGTGGTTGCTGTACTTGTGGGGAGATGGCATGGTAGAGACCTAAACGTTATATAGCTTAGAGCTTACTCTACTGGCAGTCCACAACTTCAACCATGAGTGAAGACAAAGGAGGACTCCTGAACCCCATCCTCTCCCTCAGGCTCTCTTCTCCCACCCTCCACACACTCCATCACAAAGACCTGTATAAGCTTTTTCTCCAGTTGTCACCTCCTCTCCTTTTCCACATTTGCTGCTTTAGTTCAGGCCCGTGTCAATTAGACCTTCAGACTTTTGCTATGTCCTCATGGATGGTATTCTTGCCTTTAGTATCAGCTTCCAAGTCCATCTTCTGCCACACTACTGCAGTGATTGGCTACTTCGTTTCTTAAAACCCTTCAATGATGCATCGTTTCTGCAAGAGAGGTCTTTAACCTATGGTCAGCAGATATTTAGTAGACATATGGACAAAGGAACTCTCTAAAGTGGTGTAGACGAATGACATAAGTATATCTGTTCTCAGGAGAGGACCTGTAGCTTTCATTACACTCTCAAAAAGGTCTGTGTCTTAAGAAGAGGGAAGAACCACTGGCCTATAGGTGAAAAAACCAGTTACTTGGCATGTCACATGATATCAAAAGGGCGGAGGTGAAAAGATGCTGCGAATGCCACAGGCAAAAGATACCAGTTCCTTCATCCTGCAGAACAAAACACAGGACTTGGCAGTATGCAGAATGGCCTCTCCGGATTGTTCTGAGAAGTGCGTAGCTGTCCTGTCTCCGTGACAGCCTGATGGTGCAAACTGCGCATCAACTTTCTCAGGGGAGGAGATATTTACCTTCATGCCTCTTTTCAGCTTGGTATTGGAGACAGTATGAATCAGTCCAAGCACATTTCTAAGGGACCACAGTGGGCCGAGGTGGAATCCAAGAACAGTTTCAGGTGAGCTCTGAATCCAGCTTTCCCAAACAGGTTGGGCTTCAAGCTTACCGAAGCTCCGTCTCTTACACAACTTCCAAGGTCCTTCATGACCTAGCTGCTGCCTAGCTTTCCAGCCCCATCCTTCCCATGCGTCCCATGCTTCAGACACACAAAATATTAAAAACTCGGCCGGGCGCGGTGGCTCACGCCTGGAATCCCAGCATTTTGGGAGGCTGAGGTGGGCGGATCACCTGAGGTCAGGAATTCGAGACCAGCCTGACCAACATGGTGAAACCCTGTCTCTACTAAAAATACAAAATTAGCTGGACGTGGCAGCACATACCTGTAATCCCAGCTACTCAGGAGGCTGAGGTAGGAGAATGGCTTGAACCTGGGAGGTGGAGGTTGCAGTGAGCCAAGATGGTGCCACTGCACTCCAGCCTGGGCGACAGAGCGAAGCTTCATCTCAAAAAAAAAAAAAAAAAAAAAAAATCAAAACTCTCTGAGCCAGATACACACTTTCATGACCTTTTGACTTTGACATAACAATAACATAAATGATAATAATAGTAATAACTTAATATTCCAATGAAAACTCTGTGAGGTAGGTAATACCCCGAGTTTACAAATGGGGAAACCAAAGCTAATGGCAGTTAATGTGCCCAAACCTAACAAAGGAAGTAAACGTGACCTGGAATTACCCTCTTCTTTCTCCTCTGGCAGCTGCTGTTTGTTACAGTGTCAGCTCACATCACTTCCTCATAAGGTTCACTCTAACTTCTCTAGATAGAGTTAGGCATTCATGCCTTGGTTTCCAAAACATTCCAAATGATTTTTTATTTTAGTAGTAAAATATATTTATTCCAGAAAATTGGGAGACTCAGAAAAACAGTCCTCAAGAGTATATCTATCCGAATGCAGTTATTGTTAGCATTTTTGTAACATTCTGACTTTTTAATATTGCTATTACCATTATGTGTATATCATCTTGTATTCTATATTTTAGGGACTAGTAGTATAAGCATTAACATTCCCCATCTTGTTACACAGTTTTACAATACCTTTATTTGCTCTGTTAGGATACTTTCAGGTGCAAGTAACAAATAACTGTTAATTCACATTGTCTTAAACAATAAGGAATGTATGGTAATCCCTGCTTTAAAAAATCTCAGAAGTAGGGTAGGACCCAGGCATGCTATAATTTGGGTTCTAGCCCTGTTTTACTGCAGTTATCTCACATCTCCCTCTCTGCTTCTGACCATCTGTTATTGTCCTCAGGGATCCCTTAGATCACAAGCTGGGGCAGCCTGCTTCCTTGTTTATGTTCTGCACAAGAGGAGGAGAATGCTACCCTAATGATGGAATAAAGTTCCATTTTAAATCTGATTGGGTCATTTTTAGGTCATATGTTTCTTCCTGGACATAGAATAGTCCTTGGGGCAATGTAACTCACTTTAAGCTTAACCCTTGGTTTATTTTTATTTTATTTTGTTTTGTTTTACTTTATTTTATTTTATTTTATTTTGAGACAGGGTCTCACTCTGTCACCCAGGCTGGAGTGAAGTGACACTAACATGGTTTACTGCAGCCTCAAGCTCCGGAGGTCTTGCCATGTTGCCCACGCTGGCCTTGAACTTCTGGTTTCAAGGGATCTTCTCACCTTGGCCACCCAAAGTGTTGGGATTACAGACGTGAGCCACCCTGCACAGCCAACCCTTGGTTTAAACTTGTATTGTTGAAACAATCACTGGCAATCCCACTGGACAGGATTATGACCTTTGGTTTGTGTGAAATCAGCTTTTGGAATTGAGAATGAAGTCAGCCTCTCTTGAGTCACCAGATTGCATGGATGAGGTGCGCAAACTGGGATTCTGTTAGGATGGAACACAGTAGGATTGACTACTACTATTTTATTTTTATATTTGTTAATTTTAGTAGGGGAACAAAAGCACTTCATTGCTATTTTAACTACTATGTCTATAGTATCCCTTTTATACTCTATTGTGGCACTTCTACATCATATGGTTATTTACTAACCTGTGGGCCTCTTACAGATCATGAGCTTCTTGAGGGTAGGAGATTTTTTGACTGGGCACAGTGGCTCACTCCTATAATCCCAGCACTTAGGGAGACTGAGCCTGGAGGATTTCTTGAGTCCAGGAGTTCCAGATTAACCTGAGCAACATGGCAAAACCTCATCTCTACAAAGAATACAAAAATTAGCCAGGTATGGTGGTATGTGCCTGTAGTCCCAACTACTCAGGAGGCTGAGGTGGCAGGATGGCTTGAGCCCAGGAGGTTGAGGCTGCAGTGAGTCGTTACTGTGCCACTGCACTTGAGCCTGGGCAACAGAGCGAGACCTTGTCTCAAATAAATAAATACATTTTTAATAGTAATATTTGCTACCTCAATGCTATTGTATAAATGTTAGTTAAATAAGTGATTAAATGAAAGAATAAATGAATGGATATAGTGAAGAATACACATGATAAGACACAAGAAGATGGCTTTTAGGATGGTCCTCATGAAACTCGCAAATGGTAGTATAATGAAGAAGAGACAGAGTTTTTTTTTTTTTTTTTTTTTTTTTTTGAGACAGAGTCTCGCTCTGTCGTCCAGGCTAGAGTGCAGTGGTGCAATCTCGGCTCACTGCAACCTTCACCTCTTGGGTTCAAATGATTCTCATGCCTCAGCATTCCAAGTAGCTGGGACTATAGGTGTGCACTGCCACGCCCGGATAAGTTTTTTGTATTTTTAGTAGAGACAAGGGTTTTGCCATGTTGGCCAGGCTAGTGTCAAACTCCTGGGCTCAAGTGATCCACCCGCCTCAGCTTCCCAAAGTGCTGGGATTAAAGGCATGAGCCACTGTGCCTGGCTAAGATTTTTTTTTTTTTCCAAACAAATATTTATTGAGGTCATACTATGCATGACCTGATGAAAATACCACAGGGAACAAGACAGATTTATTTCTGCCTTTATGGAGCTTATATTCTGATGGGGAGAATCAACATTACAGAAATGACTATGAGTTCTACAAACAGGAGTGTGGGGAGTTACGGACATATGTAGTTGAGGGCTGTTCTACGCTCGAACCTTGAAGCTGCTTCCTTTCTCTTGGTCAGGATCAGATGTTACTCTAAATCTTGTGCTTACAATGAAGACAGACAACTCAGGGCACCCAAAGGCAGAGACTAAGCCAAAGTTTTTACCTGCTCTTGGCTCCTTGTTAATCTAGTTTATCAGTATTCAGCTATAAATGGCACTGCTTGTGGGACTCTGAACTGGCTGAGATGGTCTTGCATGTGCTGACCCACTGGGGGCTGATTGTGGATATCAGAGGCAGGCAGCAAAGGAGTCTTGCCCCCAGTCGGCTGATGAGCTACCGCACAAAATACCTGACTCCCATTCTGTGTGTGTGTGTGTGTGTGTGTGCGTGCGCGCGCGCGTGTGTGCACAAGCATGAGTGCTTTTGTTCTGGCCTGTTTTATTGCTTCCTGCAGCAGAAGTTGTAGATCCATAGAAATGTCCAATGCCAACTCTCTTACCTTGTTTGAGATACTGAGGGGCTGTATTCCTCTTATCATTAGGTAATATAAAAAGCAAGCAAGAATGATTTCTAAACCAAAACAAGATTTTAATGGGAATTTTTCTTTTCGCTGTTTTACTGTAACTTTTATTTTAGGTTCAAGGATACACGTGCAGGTTTGTCATGTAGGTATAGCGCATGCCACTGGGGTTTGGTGTACAGATTATTTCATCACCCACGTAATAAGCATAGTATGCAATAAGTATTTTCTTTCTTTTTTAAAATTTTGTTTTTTTATGATTTTGTGGGTACAGAGTAGGTACATATTTATGGGGTACATAAGATGTTTTGATACAGGCATGCCATGCATAATAACCTCATCATGGAGAATGGGGTATCTATTCCTGCAAGCATTTATCCTTTGTCTTACAAGCAATCTCATTATACATTTTTAGTTATTTTTAAATATACAGTTATTATTGATTATAGTTACCTTGTTGTGCTAGCAAATACTAGGTCATATTCATTGTTTTTAACTATTCTTTTGTGCCCATTAATCATCCTGACCACCCCCCAACAACCTCCCACTATTTTTCCCAGCTACTGGTAAACATCCTTCTGCTCTCTTTTTTCATGAACTCAATTGTTTTGGTTTTCAGATCCCACCAATAAGTAAGAACTTGCAATGTTTGTCTTTCTGTGTCTGGCTTATTTCACTTAGCATAATGATCTCCAGTTCCATCCATGTTGTTGCTAATGACAACAACATTCTTATTCTTTTTTATGGCTGAGTAGTACTCCATTGTGTATAAGTACCACATTTTCTTTATCTACTCATCTATTGATGGACACTTAGGTTGCTTCCAAATTTTGGCTATGTGAACAGTGCTGCAACAAACATGGGAGTGCAGATATCTCTTCAATATATTGAATTCCTTTCTTTTGGAAATATACCCGGCAATGGGATTGCTGCGTTGTATTTTCATTTTTTTGAAGAAACTCCAAACTGTTCTCCATAGTGGTTGTATTAATTTTCATTACCACCAACAGTGTAGGAAAGCTCCCTTTTCTCCACAACCTCACCAGCATTTGTTATTGCCTGTCTTTTGAATAAAAGCCATTTTAACTGGGGGGAGATGATACCTCATTGTAGTTTTGATTTGTATTTCTCTGACGATCAGTGATGTTAAGCACTTTTTCATATGCCTGCTTGCCATTTGTATACCTTCTTTTGAGAAATGTCTATTCAGATCTTTTGCCCAGTTTTTAATCAGATTATTAGATTTTTTTCTATAGAGTTGTTTGAGCTTCTTATATATTCTGGTTATTAATCTTCTGTCAGATGGATAGTTTGTAAATATTTTCTCCCATTCTGTGGGTTGTCTTTTCACTTTGTTGATTGTATCTATTGCTATGCAGAAGCTTTTTAAGTTGATGTGGTCCCATTTGTCCATTTTTGCTTTGGTCACCTATGCCCGTGAGGTATTTACTCAGTAATTTTTTTTCCCAGATCAGTGCCCTGGAGAGTTTCCCCAGTGTTCTCTTGTAGTAGTTTCATTACTTAGATTTAAGTCTTTAATCCATTTTGATTTGATTTTTGTAAATGATGAGAGATAGGGGTCTACTTTCTTTGTTTTTTTTGAGACGGCGTTTTGCTTTCGTTGCCCAGGCTGGAGTGCAATGACATAATCTTGGCTCACTGCAACCTCCGCCTCCTGGGTTCAAGTGATTCTCCTGCCTCAGCATCACAAGTAGCTGGGATTACAGGTGCCTGCCACCACACTTGGCTAATTTTTTTTATTTTTAGTAGAGGCAGGGTTTCGCCATGTTGGCCAGGCTGGTCTCGAACTCCTGACCTCAGGTGATCCGCCCGCCTCGGCCTCCCAAAGTGCTGGGAGGTGTGAGCCACTGCGCCCGGCCCTTGGGGAGTCTACTTTCATTCTTCTGCATACGGATATCCGGTTTACCCAGCACCATTTATTGAAGAAACTGTTCTTTCCCCAATGTATGTTCTTGGCACCTTTGTCAAAAATGACTTCACTGTAGGTGTGTAGATTTGTTTCTGTGTTTTCTGTTCTGTTTCACTGGTCTATGTGTCTGTTTTCATGCCACTTTCATGCTGTTTTGGTTATATATCTCTGTAGTATAATTTGAAGTCAGGTAATGTTATTTCTCCAGTTTTGTCCTTTTTGCTCTGGATAACTTTGTCTATTCTGGGTTTTTTTTTTTTGTTTTGTTTTGTTTTGTTTTGTTTTTGCGCTCCATATACATGTAAGAATTGGCTGGGCATGGCGGCTCATGCCTGTAATCCCAGCTCTTTGGAAGCTGAGGCAGGCAGGTCGTTTTGAGCTCAGGAGTTTCAGAACAGCCTGGGCAACATGGTGAAACCCCATCTCTACAAAAAATTAGACAGGTGTGGTGGCTTGCACTTGTAGTTCCAGCTACTAGGGAGGCTCAGGTTGGAGGACTGCTTGAGCCCAGGAAGTGGAGGTTGTAGTGAATCAAGATTGTGCCACTGCACTCCAGCCTGGGTGACAGAGTGAGAACCTGCCTTCCCCCCTCCTCCAAAAAAAAATGTTTTTCCTATTTCTGTGAAGAGTGTCATTGATATTTTGATAGGGATTGCACTGAATCTGTAGATTGCCTTCAGTAGTATGGACATTTTAATAGTATTGATTCTTTCAGTCTATGAACTTGGAATATCTTTCCATTTTTTTGGTATCTTCAATTTCTTTCATCAGTGTTTTATAGTTTTCATTATAGAGATCTTTCACTTCTTTGGTTAATTCCTAGGTATTTAATTTTATTTATAGCTACTGCAAATGGAATCACTTTCTTGATTTCTTTTTCAGATTGTTCACTGTTGGCATATAGAAATGGTACTGATTTTTGCATGTTGATTTTGTATCCTGCAACTTTACTGAATTTGTTAATCAGTTCTAACAGTTTTTTGGTGGAGTGTTTAGGTTTCTCCAAATATAAGATCACATCGTCTTCAAACAACAATAATTTGGCTTCTTCCTTTCCAATTTGGATGCCCTCTCTTTCTTTCTCTTGTCTGATTACTCTATATAGGACTTCCAGTACTATGTTGAGTAACAGTGGTGAAAATGGGCAACCTTTTTGTGTTACTGATCTTAGAGAAAAGGCTTTCAGCTTTTCCCCATATAGTATGATACTAGTTATGGATCTGTCATATATGGCTTTTATTATGTTGAGGCATGTTCCTTCTGTACTCAGTATTTTGAGGGGTTTTATTGGTATTTTTTCTGATCCTCTCCTTCCTCCCACCTTCAACCCTCAAGTAGGCCTCAGTGTCTGTTGTTCTTCTCTTTGTTTTCATGTGTTTTTGGGGTTTAGCTCCCACTTATAAGTGAGAACATGTGATATTTTGTTTTCTGTTCCTGCATTCATTTGGTTAGGCTAATGGCCCCCAGCTCCAACCACGTTGCTGTAAAGTACATGATCTCGTTCTTTTTCATGATTGCATAGTATTATATGTTGTATATGTATCACATTTTCTCTATCCAGGCTACCATTTATGGGCATTTAGGTTGATTCCATGTCTTTGTTATTGTGAACATATGTGTGTATGTGTCTTTATGGTAGAGTGATTAATATTCTTTTGGGCATATACCCATAATGAATGAAATTGCTGGGCTGAATGGTAATTTTGTTTCAAGTTCTTTGAGGAATCACTGCACTGCTTTCCACAATGGCTGAACAAATTTATAATCCCATCAGCAGTGTATAAGCATTCCCTTTACTCTGCAACCTTGCCAGCATGTGTTATTTTTTGACTTTTTAGTAATAGCCATTCTGACTGTCATGAGATGGTATGTCACTGTGGTTTTGATTTGCATTTCTCTAATGATTAGTGATGTTGAGCATTGCTTCATATACTTGTTGGCCACATGTATAAAGAGCCTAAATAGCCTAGGCAATTCTAAGCAAAAAGAATAAAGCTGAAGGCATCATGTTACCTGACTTCAAACTATATTACAAGGCTATAGTAATCAAAAGAGCATGATACTGGTAGAAAAACAGACACACAGACTAATGGAACAGAATAGAGAGCCCAGAAATAATGTCACACAACTACAACTGTCTGATGTTCAGCAAAGCTGACAAAAGCAAGCAACGGGGAAAAGACTCCCTAGTCAATAAATAGTGCTAGGATAACTGGCTAGCCATATGCAGAAGATTGAAACTAGACCCCTTCATTCCATATACAAAAATATACAAAAATCAGTTCAAAATGGATTAAAGACTTAAAAGTAAAATCTAAAACTAAGGCTAGGAATGGTGGCTCATGCCTATAATCCCAGCACTTTGGGAGGCCGAGGAGGGTCGATCACTTGAGGCCAGGAGTTTGAGACCAGCCTGGCCAACATGGCGAAACCCCGTCTCTACTAAAAATACAAAACTTAGCCGAGCATGGTGGTGCATGCCTGTAACACCAGCTACTCTGGTGGTTGAAGCACAAGAATTGCTTGAAACCAGGAGGTGGAGTTTTCAGTGAGCCGAGATCATAGCACTGCACTCTAGCCTAGGCGGCAGAGCAAGACTGTTGCCCAGGCTGGAGTTTCAAAAACAGAAAAACAAAAAACAAAACAAAACACCCTAAAACTATAAAAACCCTGGAAGATAACCCAGAAAATACCATTCTGGACATAAGACCTGGCAAAGATTTCATGATGAAGACTCCAAAAGCAATTGCAACAAAACCAAAAATTGACAGATGGGACCTAATTAAACCAAAAAGCTTCTACACTGCAAAAGAAACTATCAGTAGAGTAAACAGACCACTTATAGAATGAGAGAAAATATTCACAAACTGGGAATCTCACAAAGGTCTAATATCCAGAATCTATAAGGAACTTAAATTTACAAGCAAAAAACAAACAACCTCATTAAAAAGTGGACAAAGGACAAAATGACACAGACACCTTTTTTTTTCTCTCTCTGTTTTTTTTTTTTTTTGAGATGGAGGTCTCAGTCTGTCATTCCGGCTGGAGTATGGTGATGTGATCATGGTTCGTGGCAGCGTTGACCGCCTGGGCTCAGGTGATCCTCCTGCCTCAGTCTCCTGAGTAGCTGGGACCAAAGGTGCACACCACTACACCCAACTAATTTTTATTTTATTAATATATTTATTTAGAGACAGAGTCTTGCTCTGTCACCCAGGCTAGAGTGCAGTGGCGTGATCTTGGCTTACTGCAACCTCCGCCTCCTAGGTTCAAACAATTCTCATGCCTCAGCCTCCTGAGTAGCTGGGACCACATGTGCACGCCATCACACCCAGCTAATTTTTGTATTTTTAGTAGAGACAGGGTTTCACTATGTTGGCCAGGCTGGTGTCAAACTCCTGTCCTGAAGTGACTCGCCCACCTTAGCCTCCCAAAGTGCTGAGATTACTGGTGTGAGCCACTGCACCTGGCTATTCCAGATAATTTAAAAAAATTATTTGTAGAAATGGAGTCTTGCAATATTGACTAGGTTGCTGTCAAACTCCTGGGCTCAAGCAATCCTTCCATCTTGGCCTCCCCTAGTGCTGGGATTACAGGCATATGCCACCGTGTACTGCTTTTCTTCTTTTTCTGGACACTTTTCAAAAGAACAAATAATGCGGATCTTTCTTTCTTTTTTTTTTTTTTTCTTTTTTGAGATAGTCTCGTTCTTGTCCTCCAGGCTGGAGTGCAATGGCATAATCTCGGCTCACTGCAACCTCTGCCTCCTGGGTTCAAGCAATTCTCCTGCCTCAGCCTCACAAGTAGCTGGGATTACAGGTGCCCGCCACCACGCTTGGCTAATTTTTGTATTTTTAGTAGAGATGGGGTTTCCCCGTGTTGGCCAGGCTAGTCTCGAAATCCTGACCTCAGCCTTCCAAAGTGCTGGGATTACAGGCATGAGCCACCGCGCCCGGCTAATAATGGGAATTTTTAATGTTACACATGTTCCTTCTTATCTTTGAGTAGGGGCATGTCTTTCTTAAGAACAGTTTATGAAGGTTACAGCCTATTAATGACATCAGCTTTCTTTGAGAAGGAAAGTCCGTGGTTCCCTGCTGGCTTCAGGGAATTTCAGACCCTGTGAGGTGCTTTCCTATAGCTCCTCTGGGATAGAACCTGACCTAGTTTGGGAGGTGAGGGATTACTTCACTGAGGAAGTGATATTTCAGTTGAAACCTAAATGATGAGTATGACATATGGAAAAGAAGGGAGGCCTAGGGAGGGCAGCATTCCAGGCAAAGAAACAGCATAAGTGGAGGCCTTGAGACCTCAGACAAGCCTTAGTCTGGGGATTTCAGGGATCCAAAAGTCTCATTGATGTGCAGAGAAATGTGCAGAGAATGAAGAGGAGACAGGTGCTAGATGATGCTGGAAATGGAGGCAAGGGTGAGACAGAGTCTCATTCTGTCCCTCAGGCTGGAGTGGAGTGGTGCGATTTTGGCTCACTGCAAGCTCTGCCTCCAGGGTTGAAGCGATTTTCGTGCCTCAGCCTCCCGAGTAGCTGGGACTACAGGTGCACACCACTACACCCAGCTACTTTTTGTATTTTTAGTAGAGACAGAGTTTTGCTATGCTGGCCAGACTGGTCTTGAATTCCTGGCCTCAAGTGATCTACCTGCCTTGGCCTCCCAAAGTGCTGGAATTACAGGCATGAGCCACCACGCCCAGCCTGTATAGCCTTTAGACGGTGTTACGAATTTGGAATTCAGGACAGTTCTGGAAGTAAGAAAGTCAAGGTGCCACTGAAATAGAGCTTTGAGGTCATAGCCAGGACAGAATTTATGTGCATATTTTTTTTCTGCTCTTAATATCTCATTACATAATTAATTAACATTATGAAATACATTAAAATTTAATATTCATGTTGCCAAAAGACAAAATTACGACAAATTTGGTTTAAAGATCTTAAATGGCTTTGATTTGTGATTCTAGCTAGAATCAGGCAACACCTCATTCCATAAAATAGAATGAATGTTCCAATGAGCTGAGCAGAGGTTGGTTTTATAGACAGAAAAAAAATGAGGAAAGCAGAAACAGAAAACGAAAAGTATAGTGGTTGTTTCAAAGTTGCTTTTCTTGTAAAAGGTAAAGCAGAAGGGACTCCCTTATCATGCAACTTAAAACTGGCTTGTTAGGAGAGACAACTCACACCTGTAATCCCAGAACTTTGGGAGGGTGAGATGGGAGAATTACTGGAGTCCAGGAGTTGGCAACCAGGCAATGCAACATAGTGAGACCCCATGTCTAAAAAAATTAAAAGAATCAGCTAGGCATGGGGGTGTGTACCTGTAGTCCCAGCTACTCAGGAGGCTGAAGCAGGAGGATCGCTTAAACCAGGAAGTTGAGGATGCAGTGATCTGAGATCGTACTACTGCACCCTAGCCTGTGCGACAGAGTGAGATCCTGTCTCAAAACAACAACAACAACAATAATAACAACAGCAAAACCCCCAAAAACTGGCTTGAGGATTTGGCTATGATCACTCTCCTGATTTCTCAGAAGGTCCGATAAACAGCTTAGTTCTAGCTTGGTAGAGTGGAACTTCAGCATGAGTGACTCCGTTTTGGTTTAGCCTTGTCAGCCAAGAAGAGGTGAGAGACCAGACTGCAAAGCAGTGAACCAGGCATTTGTTGGGGTCTTCAGAATTGCAATTTGGGAGACACAGATTCAGCTCCAAACCAAACTGTTCTGAAGAGAGGGAAGGGAGTACGGTTTTTAAAAGGAAGCTGGGGGTGATTACCCAAGGTATTTTGAAAGAATTCTCACTGGTGGAGGTGGCTGGCTTAGTATGTGTGTCTATAGTTCATTGGTTGTTGCTGTTCAGGAGTTGCTGCGCTGGTGAAGTTAAGCTGTTTTCCAGGATATTTACATTCATGATCATTACAATTTGGGCCAATTCAAAGGTTCAAAGCAAGTTTCTGCCTTTTTTTTTTTTTTTTTTTTTTGCTAGGTTGCAGGTTATGCAGGAAGTCCTTCTTAAAATGGCTTCCTGATGCCATTTTACAGCTCTGAACCAGAGTGGTGCCATTTTATATATCACATTTCACATTTCTGTCCTATTGCTCCAGATATGGGATGAGGAAGCATCACTGATCAATGACTGGTGGTCAGTCGCAGAGCTATTATCTGTTTCCCTCAGAGCTGGGAGCATCTGTTTCTAAAGGGTTATGTTCCATGGTGGGCGTTGTTGTTGTTGTTGTGTTTTTTTTGTTTTTGAGACAGAGTCTTGCTGAGTTGCCCAGGCTGGAGTGCAGTGGCGCTATCTTGGCTCACTGCAAGCTCTGCCTCCTGGGTTCACGCTATTCTCCTGCCTCAGCCTCCTGAGTAGCTGGGACTGCAGGCACTTGCCACCACGCCCGGCTAATTTTTTGTATTTTTAGTAGAGATGGGGTTTCACCATGTTAGCCAGGAGGGTCTCGATCTCCTGACCTTGTGATCCACCCGCCTCGACCTCCCAAAGTGCTGGGATTATAGGTGTGAGCCACTGCGCCCGGCTGGAGGGGGGTTGTTGAAAGTCAGTGTGCATCCAAGATTTCAGAGATTGGCCAAATTTGAGTAACAAAGGAGCTATCATAAATAAGGAGGTCTGCATTAGTGATTAGCTGTATATCGGGAGAGATGCACATCTGATTAACTATGTCTAAAGGTTGTAATATCATGATCTTAACATCCTGGATAGTCTGGCAGCAATGAGAAATATAGATGGTACAAGTTGTTAAAAGAAAAACTTTAGACAAATTAAACTTAACAGAGTTTAATTGCACAGAGACTGATTCATGAATCTGGCAGCCCCCAGAACCAGAATAGGTTCAAAATAACAACAACACTGGGGCAGCCACATGGTCAGATAACATTTATTGACAGAAAAAGGAAAGTGACATATGGAAAACAGAAGTGAGGTACAGAAATAGCTGGATTGGTTACAGCTTGACATGTGACTTATTTGAGCACACTTTGAACAGTTAGTTAAATGTGATTGGTTGAGACTAGGCTACTTGTTGAAAGAGTAGGTTACAATCTGTTTACATATCCAGTTAGGTTACAGTTCACTACCTATGGAGAAACCTTTAGGCTATATTTAAAATACATAAGGAGGCAGGTTGGGCGCGGTGGCTGTAATCCCAGCACTTTGGGAGGCGAGACGGGCGGATCACGAGGTCAGGAAATC
>NW_012102787.1:2192066-2195253 GCF_000951045.1 Mandrillus leucophaeus
AAAAACTTAACAATTCTCCCTTTAGGCTAATTTCTTAATTTTTGAGAGACTGACAAAAACTTTAGGAATTGACATTACACTCTCACCATTGTAAATGGACTTATTTGGGCTCAAATCTCTCTTTAAGACAGGGTCTTGCTGTGTCACCCAGGCTGGAGTGCAGTGGCATGATCTCAGCTAACTGCAAGCTCTACCTCCCGGGCTCAAGCAATCCTCCCACCTCAGCACCCCCAGTAGCTGGGACTATAGGTGCATACCATCATGCCTGGGTGATGTTTGTATGTTTTGTAGAGACGGGGTTTTGCTGTGTTGCCCAAGCTGGCAGGTTACTTTTTGTTAAGGGTTACAGCGGAGGAGGCTTCTTTATGATAGAATATCTTTTCTTCAGACTTGTCAGGTCTTAGGTTCCCCTGACTGCAGTTTCCAGAAGAGCAGAGAAGTATCCTGCTCACAGTACCAAAACTGTATGGGCAAAAGGGAAACTTCCCCTTTGCTCTTTGAAAGTTTGCTGAAAATCAACAGACAAAAAGCATTTAATAGGAGAAAAGGCAGATTTATTAATGTGTGTGCGTATATGTGTTTGGGAACCAGAGTGTCATTGAAGCTGCTACATTGTCTGGGGTATATACCCTGGGTTTCGTTGTTGCGCACCAGGAAAATTTAGGACGTGGGCACACCCAAGGAGTTTAGGAGCAGAGGTTTAATAGGCAGAAGAGAAGAGAAAGAGAAACAGCTTTCCATAGAGAAAGGGGTCTCCTAGTGCAAAGAACCAGCTGGTGGTGAATGTGCCAGATTTTATAGTGTAGTTTGAGGAGGCGGTGTCTGATTTGCATAGGGCTCACAGATTGGTTCCATTAGGTATGACGTTTACATAGTACATACGGAAAGCTGGTTGCCCCATCCTAATCTTATTATGCAAATGGACTTTCCAGTTGACCAGCACCATCTTGTCTGCTCCTTACAGTACACGTGGCTGACAAAGAGAAGGGAAGATGGAATTGCCATCTTGAACATGTCTGGTCCCTAGTTCCTGCCAGTATTCACCTGTGCAAGCTCCCAGCTCAACTTTATAGGCTGCTCTTTGTTAGAAAATAATTTGGGACTGGTTTTCATTAAAAAAAAAAAAAAGCCTTATTGAAGACTACCATACCCTTACTCTCTACCTAAGTGATTTCTTCTTGACTCCTGTATCATCATTACCCCATACCCCAACAGGGTACAGAAGCTTGTATAACCTTTATCATAGGTGAGAAAAAAGATGGGGAATGTAGACAATTCTTTTGAGGTGCAGGAAGTGATCATTAGAATAAATGGGCGAAGGAGATAGAAATTAACTTATAGATGATTCTCTTTTGAATTTGAATGAGCCTGAGAGGCAGACAGGCATTACCTTGTGACAAAGTCCACGTAGGTGTGGTTGTATTCCTCACTTTCTTTTCTGAATAAGATAATGATATTTCAGGGGAAAAATAGGAGGCGATTGAGTTTCTTTTGGAAAGAAAGTTTGTTAGTCGGAGGTTCCAAGATGGCCGAATAGGAACAGCTCCAGTCTACAGCTTCCAGTATGAGTGACACAGAAGATGGGTGATTTCTGCATTTCCAACTGGGGTACAGGGTTCATCTCAATGGGGCTTGGACAGTGGGTGCAGGACAGTGGGTTCAGCCCACTGAGCGTGAGTCGAAGCAGGGCGAGGCATCGCCTCACCCGGGAAGCGCAAGGGGCCAGGGAATTCCCTTTCCTAGCCAAGGGAAGCTGTGACAGACGGTATCTGGAAAATCGGGTCACTCCCACCCTAATACTGTGCTTTTCCAATGGTCTTAGCAAACGGCACACAAGGAGATTATATCCCATGCCTGGCTCAGAGGGTCCCATGCCCACTGAGCCTCACTCATTGCTAGCACAACAGTCCGAGATTGAACTGCAAGGCAGCAGCGAGGCTGGGGGAGGGGCTTCCGCCATCACTGAGGCTTGAGTAGGTAAACAAAGCAGCGGGAAGCTCAAACTGAGTAGAGCCCACTGCAGCTCAAGGAGGCCTGCCTGCCTCTGCAGACTCCACCTCTGGGGGCAGGCATAGCTGAACAAAAGGCAGCAGAAACTTCTGCAGACTTAAATGTCCCTGTCTGACAGCTTTGAAGAGAGTAGTGGTTCTCTCAGCACAGAGTCTGAAATCTGAGAATGGACAGACTGCCTCCTCAAGTGGGTACCTGACCCCTGAGTAGCCTAACTGGGAGGCACCTCCTAGTAGGGGCCGACTGACACCTCACACGGCTGGGTGCCCCTCTGAGATGAAACTTCCAGAGGAACAATCAGGCAGCAACATTTACTGCTCTGCAATATTCACTGTTCTGCAGCCTCCACTGGTGATACCCAGGCAAACAGAGTCTGGAGTAGACCTTCCAGCAAACTCCAACAGACCTGCAGCTGAGGGTCCTGACTGTTGGAAGGAAAACTAAGAAACAGAAAGGACATCCACACCAAAACCCCATCTGTATGTCACCATCATCAAAGACCAAAGGTAGATAAAACCACAAAGATGGGGAGAAACCAGAGCAGAAAAGCAGAAAATTCTAAAAATCAGAGCATCTCTTCTCCTCCAAAGGAACGCAGCTCCTGGCCAGCAATGGAACAAAACTGGACAGAAAATGACTTTGACAAGTTGAGAGAAGAAGGCTTCAGACGATCAAACTTCTCCGAGCTAAAGGAGGATGTTTGAACCCATCGCAAAGAAGCTAGAAACCTTGAAAAAAGATTAGATGAATGGCTAACTAGAATAACCAGTGTAGAGAAGACCTTAAATGACCTGATGGAGATGAAAACCATGGCACAAGAACTACGTGACACATTCACAAGCTTCAGTAACCGATTCGATCAACTGGAAGAAAGGGTATCAGTGATTGAAGATCAAATGAATGAAATGAAGCGAGAAGTTTAGAGAAAAAAGAGTAAACAGAAATGAACAAAGCCTCCAAGAAATATGTGAAAAGACCAACTCTACATCTGATTGGTGTATCTGAAAGTGATGGGGAGAAGGGAACCAAGTTGGAAAACACTCTTCAGGATATTATCCAGGAGAACTTCCCCAACCCGGCAAGGCAGGCCAACAGTCAAATTCAGGAAATATAGAAAACTCCATAAAGATACTCCTTGAGAAGAGCAACTCCAAGACACATAATTGTCAGATTCACC
>NW_012102787.1:2195303-2195774 GCF_000951045.1 Mandrillus leucophaeus
CAAATTGTCCCTGTTTGCAGATGACATGATTGTATATTTAGAAAACCCCATCATCTCAGCCCAAAATCTCCTTAAACTGATAAGCAACTTCAGCAGTCTCAGGATACAAAATCAATGTGCAAAAATCACAAGCATTCCTATACACTAATAACAGACAGAGAGCCAAATCATGAGTGAATTCCCATTCACAATTGCTTCCAAGAGAATAAAATACCTAGGAATCTAACTTACAAGGGATGTGAAGGACCTCTTCAAGGAGAACTACAAACCACTGCTCAACAAAATAAAAGAGAACACAAACAAATGGAAGAATATCCCATGCTCATGGATAGGAAGAATCAATATTGTGAAAATGGCCATACTGCCCAAGATAATTTATAGATTCAAGGCCATCCCCAAGAAGCTACCAATGATTTTCTTCACAGAATTGGAAAAAACTACTTTAAAGTTCATATGGAACCAAAAAAGAGC
>NW_012102787.1:2196992-2199979 GCF_000951045.1 Mandrillus leucophaeus
AGATACATGCACATGTATGATTATTGTGGCACTATACACAATAGCAAAGACTTGGAACCAACCCAAATGCCCATCAATGATAGACTGGATAAAGAAACTGTGGCACATATACACTATGGAATACTATGCAGCCATAAAAAAGGATGAGTTCATGTCTTTTGTAGGGACATGGATGCAGCTGGAAACCATCATTCTGAGCAAACTATCGCAAGGACAGAAAACCAAACAATGCATGTTCTCACTCATAGGTGGGAAATGAACAATGAGAATACTTGGACACATGAAGGGGAACATCACACACCGGGGCCTGTTGTAGGGTAGGGGGAGTGGGGAGGGATAGCATTAGGAGATATACCTAATGTAAATGACGAGTAATGGGTGCAGCGCACCATCATGGCACATGTATACCTATGTAACAAACCTGCACGTTGTGTACATGTACTCTAGAACTTAAAGTACTAAAAAAAAAAATTAAATAAAAAAAAGGAAGTTTCTTGGTCAATGAGGAAATTCCAGAGAGTCTCTAGCTGCTCTTGGGAGGGGGAGGAACAAAACAACGTTAGTGAGACCTTGATTCTAAGGCTACTTTTTCAGGCCTTTCAATTTTCAAAAGTGCTCAAAATGCCAAAACATCATAATTTGGGGAATCATTTCCTGCAACCCCACATTTCCCTCTCTGAAACATCCCTAGTCGTTTCACACACCAAAAGCTGAGTTGTTGGCCGTGGAGAGAAAAACTGAGTGAATAGTGGAGTGGCAAGGGATCCTATTAAATCAGTCTCTCATTTCTGGAAATAGGCCAGTCCAATTAACCAGGTGTGTCTCATTTTGTCAGAGGTATTTGAACCAGAGTGACTCCATCTTGAGTAGGGGCTGTGTAAAGTAAGGCTGATACCTGCGAGCCACATTCCCAGGAGGTTAGGTATCCTTAGCCATAGGATGAAATAGGTCAGAAGGACTGGTTTTACAAGATACAGGTCATGAAGACCCTGCTGATAAAATAGGATGTGGTAAAAAAGCTGGCCAAAACCCACCAAATACAAGATGGTGAGGAAGGTGACCCCTGGTCATCCTCAGTGCTTGTTATATGCTAACTATGATGTATTAGCATGCTAAAAGACACTCCCACCAGCACCCCGACTGTTAACAAATGCCATGGCAACATCCAGAAGTTACCCTATATGTCTAAAAAGGGGGGAACCCTCAGTTCTGGGAATTGCCTCCTCCTTTTTCAGAAAACTCATGAGTAGTCAACCCTTTGTTTAGTATATAATCAAGAAATAACCACAAAAATAGCTAACCAGCAGCCCATTCTTTTTTAATTTACTTCTCTAATCAACTTGCTTTCACTTTCCTCTATGGACTTGTTACTGGTGGCGAATCCTTATGCGTCGGCAGCAACCTCAATTCTTGCCTCCTCAGAAGAAAGAATTTGACTGAGGGGCATAAAGGCAGAAGGAGAGGCTGAGGTAAGTTTGAGAGGAGGAGTGAAAGTTTATTAAAAAGCTTTAGAGCAGAAGGCTGGGCACAGTGGTTCATGCCTCCCAAAGTGCCTGGAATTGCAGCAGTTTGGGAGGTCAAGGCGGGCCGATCACTTGAGGTCAGGAGTTCAAGATCAGCCTGGCCAACATTGGTCGCAGCCAGTGACAAGGAAAGGCAGTCTCTCAATAGATTGAAAAAGCCTGAAGCCGATAAAAGAAACTCCGTCTCTACTAAAAATACAAAAATTAGCCAGTTGTGCACCTGCAGTCCCAGCTGCTCAGGAGGCTGAGGCAGGAGAATTGCTTAAACCAGGGAGGTAGAGACTGCAGTGAGCTGAGGTCATGCCACTGCACTCCAGCCTGGGCAACAGAGTGAGACTCCATCTCAAAAAAGAAAACATAAATAAATAAAACTTTAGAGCAGGAATGAAAGGTAGTAAAGTACTCTTGGAAGGGGGCCAAGAGGGTGACTTGAGAGATCAAGTGCCTGCTTTGATCTTTTGACTTGGGGTTTTATAAGTTGACATCTTTCAGGGTTCTTGCCTTACTTCTTCCCGGGTTCTTCCCTTGGGGTGAGCTGTCCGCATGCATAGTGGCCTGCTAGCGCTTGGGAGAGGCCGCATGAGCAGTGTGTGTACTGGAGTTGTACGCATGCTCACTTGAGACATTCTTCCATTACCAAATGCTCCTAGGTCATATACCAGTTAAACTCTGCTATTTGGCCTTTTAGTGCGCATGCTTGAGCCCACTTGACCAACTCCTGAGATCTTAATGGGGAGTTGCTGATCACCAGCTTAATGTTTTTTTTAATCTGTTGGGAGACTGCCTTTTTCTGGCACTGGCTGTGAGCAATTATTATTTGAGAGAGACAGTTAACAACTGCTTGATGATCACCTGATGGTCACCTGACATTCCTGGTTGGGGTGGCCCTCTCCTGCTCTGCTCATGTCTGACTAGCTGCCTACAGTAACAGACACCCTGAATTATTTCTTGCATGAGGTCCAAGAACTCTCTCGATGCCTGAATTGGGACCCCTTTCCAGTAACAATTTTAGGAGATGGCATTGCAGACAGGCTGTCAAACAGAAGAAAAACAAAGGATAATGTTTGGTTTGTTGAAAATGCCTGGAAAGAAAAAAAAAAGGTTAATGTTTGGAACAGTCTATATACCAGTTTTTTTAGAGTGTGGAGGGCAGTCGAGATGTCTAGATGTTAGAGTCGAAGCATCTTCAGTTAAAGTGGAAGTGGGCAGTGGCAATCGGACAGATTTTTCTGTTGTTTGCATGTCACAAGGTTGTTTACACAACCTTCAGCTTGCAGGGCATCAGGGAAAAGGTAGTCACAATTTTAGTGAATTTAAGTCAGAAAAATGAAGGAAAAATTTGGAAATGTTAGTTTGGAGACTTGTAGCCAGGAAAGAATTCAGAATTTTGTCCAAATTGCAGACAAAGAATAAAATCTCAAAAACAATGGTAGGGCTAGAATCTTTTTTTTTTTTTTTTTTTTT
>NW_012102787.1:2201349-2202618 GCF_000951045.1 Mandrillus leucophaeus
GGCTGGAGTACAGTGGCACAATCACAGCTTACTGCAGCCTCAACCTTCCAGGCTTAAGCGATCCTCCCACCTCAGCCTCTCAAGTAGCTGGGACCACAGGTACGTGTCACAACACTGGGCTCATTTTTTATTTTTTGTGGAAATGGGATTTCACTATGGTGCCCAGACTGATCTTGAACTACTGGCCTCAAGTGATCCTCCCAACTCGGCCTCCCAAAGTGCTGGGATTATAGGTGTGAGCCACTGCACCTGGCCAGTTTTCGTTTTTCAAAAAAAAAAAAGAAAAAAAGAAAAAACAGAAAACAAAAACATTATAGTCTAAATATCAGCTTTTGATTAAGCTGACTTCTGAATGACCATAAAGATTAAAAAAAATACATTTTCAAATCCCTTACTATCAGATTTTATCCAGGACAAACAGCCAATATTCCTGGCTTTTGAACTTTTTACCAAAGATATCTTCCAAGAGACTCACAAAAACCAAAACACCTTAACCAAGATTATGACTAAACCAAGGATGTATAAGGCATCTCCAAAGAGGTGCAAATCAGTCCTCACAAGATTCAGAACCACCCCAAAGATAGCTCCAAGAAAGGAAAGTTTCATTAGACACAAATGGGGTACAACCCACATTTCTGACCATATCCCTATACATATCAGTCAAAGCAGATTTAAAGACAACGAGTATTTCTAAAGATAAAGAAGATCATTTTGCAATGATAAAAAGGTCATTTAAACAAGAAGACATAATAATTAATTTTATTTATTTATTTATTTTGAGACAGGGTCTCTCTCTGTCACCCAGGCAAAATATAGTGGCATGATCTTAGCTCCACCTCTCAGGTGCAAACTCCACCTCCCAGGCTCAAGCTATCCTCCCACCTCAGCCTCCCAGGTAGCTGGGACTACAGGCATGCACCACCATGCCTAGCTAATTTTTAAATTTTTTTCTATATATGGGGTCTTGCCATGTTTCCCAGGCTGGTCTCAAACTCCTGGGCTCAAGCAACCCACCTGCCTCAGCCTCCCAAAGTGCTGGGATTACAGGGGTGAGCCACTGTGCCCAGCCAAGAAGACGTAACAATTCTAAGTGCATGTGCATCTCATAACAGCTTCAAGGTATATGAAAGCAAAACGTTGATAAAAGAGAAATAGATCTCCAGGCATCCTTGGAGGTTTTAATGCTTCTCTTTCAGTGTGTGATGGGATAAGAAGACAAAATATCAATAAGGTTATAGAAGATTTGCATAGGCTGGGCGCAGTGGCTCA
>NW_012102787.1:2204307-2206185 GCF_000951045.1 Mandrillus leucophaeus
TGGAATCCAGAAATAGACCCACACATACACAGTGAATTTGGTTTTTACAAAGGTGCCAGGGAAATTCAATGGGGAAATTGATAGGCCAACAAATATGACTAGAACAACTAGATATTTGGAAAAATTATAATTTTATATTACATTTATATTACAATTTTAAGCCTATGTTATCCATGTTCTGGGAAATAAATTATATATCTGTTACTCCTATACAGTTTTCTCAAGCCACAGGAGTATTATTTATTAAGTAAGCTTTGTTAAGGGGCTGCCATAACATTGTGGACACCAGGGTATCATTTAGAAAACAGTTTAAATTTATTAAATAATGCTTTATATTCTGGATGATATAATACAAATGGCCTTCTGTTTTTAGTTCCTCCACTTACATTCATGATAGAAGTGACTAATTCCATTTATGACCAATATTACGTATTTGTGAGACTGCAAGCAGGTGTGGAAATACAGGTGTTACCTCCTCACAAAATGAAATTTCACAAACAAATAGCTAAATTGATTGAAAGAATTAATAGATCCACTGTAGTTTATTTCTAAAGCATCTTTCTCCTGACCTCTTCCAGGAGGTTGGGGGGTGGGACTGAAAGTTCTAATCCTCTAATCCTGCCTCTGTCTTTGGGGTGACTAGCCCCCATCCTAAAGCTGCATAGGAGTTGCCAGCCATCAGTCAACTAATTAGCATGCAAAAGTATATTTATCGCTTCAGAGAGTCCAAGGATTTTAGGAGTTATATGCCAGGAAGTGGAAGACCAAATATATATTTCATAATATTCAGTGACTAATGAAGGTTAATCAAAAAGGAAGTTCCTGCTCTAACAAACTAAAATGTAAATGTAATTTAGTTCTGAAAGCCTTTTCTACCACAGATTGTGTTTTGAGAGTGGTTTCTTGAGGAGAAAAGATCAGGCTGCTGTATGATTCTGACTCCCAGATCAAGGGGGCTTTGTAATTGGGTCAAGCTTGGTATTCCCCAAGGAGTTCCTGTCTTCAAAAGGGCCTATTGATACCAGAGGGTAAAGTTGCAGCTGGAGTAACAGCACAGTTTCTTTCTTATCATTCCAACAATCCAGGAAAGTCTCCTAGTGCTGAGACAAAAGCTCCCACCATGAAAGACGTGTTTTCTCTTCCATATAGTCAGAGACACACCATAAACTCTCTCTCTCTCTCTTTCCTGCCACCCTATTTTCGCAGTGTTTTTCCTGCTCTGGTCTGTGCAGTCAGTGACACTTCCATTACTATAATGTTACTTGACATGTTCAGGTTACTGGAGGAATGATTGGATTACATTCTCTTTACAGTTGCCCTTCAGTATCTGTTAGTGATTGATTCTAGGAGCCCCCTTTGGATAGCAAAATCCATGGATGCCCAACTCCCTTATATAAAATGGCGTAGTAGCTGGGGGTGGTGGTGCATACCTGTAATCCCACTTACTCAGGAGGCTGAGGCAGGAGGACTGCTGGAGCCCAGAAGTTTGAGACCAGCCTGGGCAACAATAGTAAGACCCTGTCTCAGAAAAAAAAAAAAAAAAAAGAGAGAAAGAGAATGAGAGAAAATGGGGGAGTATTTGCATATAACCTATGCACATCCTCTTGTATACTTTACATCATCTTCAGATTACTTTTAATAGCCAATATAATATCAATGTTATATAAATACTTGTTATACTGTATTTTAAGATTTGTATTATTTTTATTGTTGTATTTTTCTTTTACCAAATATATTCAATCCCCAGTTGTTTAAATCTGAAGATGCGGAACCCACAGGTAGGAAGAGACAACTGTAATTAAATAACATGCCTGAGGATACACACTTTTAACTCTAACACTGTCATTACAGCTTGCTTCTTTCTTTCCTTCCTTCCTT
>NW_012102787.1:2206671-2207615 GCF_000951045.1 Mandrillus leucophaeus
TTCTTTCCTTCTTTCTCCTTCCTCTCTTTTTTCTTTCCTTCCTTCCTTCCTTCCTTCCTTCTTTCCCTCCCTCCCTCCCTTCCTCCCTCCATCTTTTTGTCTTTCTTTTTCTTTCTTGTTTTGAGACCGAGTCTTGCTCTGTCACTCAGGCTGAAGTGCACTGGCATGATGTTGGCTCACTTCAATCTCTGCCTCCCAGGTTCAAGCAATTCTCATGCCTTAGCCTCCTGAGTAGCTGGGGCTACAGGCATGCGCCACCATGCCCAGCTATTTTTGTATTTTTTTTTTTTTTAGTTGAGACATGGTTTCACCATGTTGGCCAGCCTGGTCTGGAACTCCTGATCTCAAGTGATTCGCCCACCTCAGCCTCTGAAAGTGCTGGGATTACAAGCGTGAGTCACTGTGCCCGGCCTGCAGGTTACTTTCTAAGGCCTCCTACTACCTGTTACAAATGATCTCTCAGGAAGGATAACATTTGCAAGTGGGTCATCTCAACCATTTTGTGTTGGTTCTTAATTTGCTATTTTATGGAGCATGTACCAAGGGCCAAGCTAAGTGCTTTATCCACATTTTTCTAATGTAATCCCTATGACACATTCTCAAATAGATACTTCTACTTCTCCATTTTACAATTAACTTACTTTGGGTCAGAGAACTAGGTGATGATAGAGCTGGATTTCAAAAGCAGATCTGCCACACTGGAAAAAAGCCTTATGAATACAGTGAATGTCGAAAGCCTTCACCTGAAGGTATCACCAACCTCTTTCAGCATCAAAATTCCACAATGGAGAAAGGCCTTAAAAAAACAAACAAGTGAAAAAAAAAAAAAAAAAAAAAACAATAAGCCAGGAGGGTGACAATCCTGACCTTATCCCAAATCCTATGTATCTTTTTTGTTACTCTCTTTGTATTTTCTATCACTTGGTCACCTAATCTAGGCAGAA
>NW_012102787.1:2208231-2210641 GCF_000951045.1 Mandrillus leucophaeus
AACAAAACAACAAAACAACCTGGACAAATAGAGCCAGGGAAGGCTATGAAGAGAGGATTCTCATGCATGTATACCTGATAAAAACTATCATAAAAGATTCTGCAAATAATATAACATTGCACAAAGGCCATCATAATGTTACACAAAAAATATTTTTGCAAGGACATCTACCCAGTAACTGCCTTTCTAGCCCAGACTGGCATCACCCTTGTTATTGATCTTTGTACCCAAGGATAATTATTTCAAAGCAATTATATAACCTCCTCATTTTTTTCCTTTAAAAAATCTTTGTCTTTCTTTACCTCCCTGAACACACACATAGTTTACTATGGCATGCATACTGCTGTTGCAATGCTCTCTTCCCACATAAACATCATTTTCTTTTAGAGAGTCTCTCTCTGTTTGTTATTTAGGTTGACATTCCTTACCTCCTTCCACAAAAGACATGATGTGGCTAAAAAACTATTGGGTACAGAATGAATTCCACTGAAGAGCACAGAGTTTGAGGTACTCATCGAATAGGCCAAAGAGGGGCTAGGACATGTGAGGTTGGTATTGAAATAATTCAGGTACATTTTTATTTCTCTGGTTTTGGTTTGCAAGGCAGCAGTGGCAGATTTTAGAAAAAAATAGTTCTTAGAAAAGAGCTGATTGGTCCAGGTACTGTTTCTAGGTGACTAGTCCAAGAACTGTTTCCAGGCGACTGATTGGTCCAGAAGCTGTTTCCAGGCTGCCTAGCTAGTAGATTGCCTTGTCTCCAAGGGTTACTCAATCTACAAAGTGATAACAGGTCTCCAAGGCTTGTGCGGAATTATAATTTTTCCCAGTACATAAGCTTATTGAAGAAAATACCAGTATTTTAACGATGACTCATAGGCACACTGTACATTTCTTTGATCCATCTTTCCTAAGGGTTATGCATTGCTTATAATGCAGAAGCTTTCTAAATGATTTTTTCACAAGTCAAGGAGTGGCTGGAGCTATTCTATGAAAAATTTATAGCTGTTAAAACAGCAACTTTAAACTATTTCGTACAGTTCAACTGTTAGACTATTTCCAGTCTTTTCTTTCCCCTTCTCAAGAATAGATGAAGCTGTTCTCAGTTTAATATCAGAAGAGAAAGAATGATGTAAACAATGATGGTATAATAATACATGAAGAAAACCAAATAAAAGGGTAAAATCACTGCAATCCTATAATCTTAATACTTAACAATTTTTATTTTCACGTAGTTTTCTTCTAACCTAAGGTCAATATTATTTGGACAATGATATATATAAAATTTAAGTCTTAACTGTCAACTGTATGTTTAAAAGTACTTTCAGTGCCAGGTGCAGTGGCTCACATCTATAATCCCAGCACTTTGGGAGGCTGAGGTGGGAGAATTACTTGAGGCCAGGAGTTGGAGGCCAGCTTGGCCAACATGGTGAAACCCCATCTCTACTAAAAATATGAAAATTAGCCAGGCGTGTTGGCACGTGCGTGCCTGTAATTCCAGCTTCTTGGGAGGCTGAGGCATGAGAATCGCTTGAACTCGGGAAGCAGAGGTTGCAGTGTGACAAGATCACACCACTACACTCCAGCCTGGGCGACAGAATGAGACTCCATCTCAAAAAAAAAAGAGAGAGATTTTTAGTTGATTTTATAGTGGCTAACCACATTTTTTTTTTAAAAGCATGATATAACATGATTTGTGAGCAAAATTAATGTTTTTATCTTCAGATTCAATGAATCTTTTGAGCAGCACACACACATATGCTGGACATTCATTTTACCAATTATCTCATTAAAAAACAACAACAACAATAAACATTTGTGGAGAAGCCCTATTATGGCAGGCTGTGTGATAAGGACTGGAAATATGGCTGGGACGAAAACAGACAGAATCCTCTTTCTCTAGAAGGGAAAAATAGGCTATAACAATCACAGCAAACACAAAATGGTTGTTGTTCCATGTGCTTTGTGTGTATAAACTCATTTAGCTCTCCTAACAACCTCATGAAGTAGGTGCTATCATTATCTCCATTTTACAGGTGAGGGAACCAGTGCACAGAAAGGTGAGGTAACCTGATGAAGCTGCACAGCTAGAGAGCATGAGAGCTAGGATTTGAACCCAGGCATGTGGCTCCACAGGCTACATGCTTAACTGCTGTGCTGTTCTTTCTATAATTAGCTCCTCTATTCTATGTATTCTGGTGACACAAGGAACCAAAAGTTTTCCTTTTCCTTTCGCAAATATTTTCAGTTTTTGCTTCAAATATTTAACTATTTGAAAGCTAGGGCCAGGCATGGTGGCTCTTGTCTGTACTCCTAGCACTTTGGGAGGCCCAGGTGGGAGGATCACTTGAGCTCAGGAGTTTGAGGCCAGCCTGGGAAACATAGTGAGACCTTGTCTCTACAAAAAATTGAA
>NW_012102787.1:2211841-2217094 GCF_000951045.1 Mandrillus leucophaeus
GCCTCAGCCTCCCAAAGTGCTGAGATTACAGGCATGAGACACCATGCCTGGCCACATTTCTTTTAAAAAATCCCTGAATCAACCCTTTGACTTCAAGTTAGCTGACAGTGGCTGCTTTAGTTCCTTGCTCCCTTTGCTATACATATTGTCTCACTCACTGTCTCCATTCTCTAGGTTGACTTCATGACTTCTCATTCATACTCCAGAGCACTGGAAGCAGTCTCCTGTTTCTCGTGGAGAGGCCATGTTAGGCAGGCTGTGTTCTAAGGGCTGGAGATATGGCTGGGATGAAAACAGACAAAATCTTCTTTCTCTAGAAGGGAAAAATAGGCTATTGCTGTCAACAAGGTCACCGCCTTCCTTAAAACCATTCAATGACTCCATATTTGCCTCAGTGACTCATATTTACTTGATGAAGTTGCACAGCTCCAGATAAAGTCCCAACTCTTTAAAATGGCATGTAGGCATGTTCTAGCCTTCCTTCCCACCATTCCCTTTTCTACCTCCACTCCCTCCCCTGCTCAGTGCCCCAAACACACACACACACACACACACACACACACACACACACACACACACAGAGTTCTCATTCTATAGATGGCTTTGACATTGCCCAGAAGTACCATATTTTTACCTGTAAGCAGTGGTGTTCTAGAATTGATTTGTATGGGTGTGTGAGAGCATATGGTGCATGTCTCTTCCCAATTCCATGTTCAGTGAGGTCATGGTGGGAGTAAATCAAGGAAACTGGCAAAATCTACAAATTAGGGCATTCTTGTTTCTGTCTAGAGAGACAGTTATTAAACATTTACCAGCTCACCATAGCCCCTAGGCTTTGCATTTGTGGCCTCTCCCCACCCTAAGTTGGCTCAGCTTAAATGTCACTTCCTCCTAGGAACCTCTTTTTGACTCTTCAAGATTGGGATAGATGCCCTTCACTGTGATTCTTTGGTAACTTGGGCAGCAGCCCCACTATTTTTCCTGTATTCTATACTGGCCAAGTAAAGTCCTTGAGGTCAGGGCCCTTGTCTTGATCATTGTTGTTGTCTACCTAGGATAGTGTTTGGTGTATAGCAAGGTGCTAAACCATATTTTTAAGTGAACGAATACATGAGTAATTAAAGTAAGCCCTCCCTACTAATAATAGGCTTTTTATGGTTCAGGAATGTCCCTTAATCTTTGTACCTCCTGAAATTCCTCACACAAAGTTTAGTAGAAGTTTGAATAGATTGAATGGACTAGACTTGAATATACTTTATATGAGTCTAAACTAGGGCCCACATTTAAGATACCCATTCTAGAAGTAAGTCAATGATATTTGAGATTATGATTCTGTAGAATCAAAACCTGGAGTATTGAAATATGTCACTGGAAACTTAAGATTTTCCCTAGCCATTAATCTGCCTTGATTTATTACTCTTATTTCCTTGTTTTTTCTAAGGTGATCCCAAGCTTGTTCCACTTCCTTCTTCCCCCAACCTGGCTTTTCTTTTTGAGGCAGGGTCTCACTCTGTCACCCAGGCTGGAGTACAGTGGCATGATCTTGGTGTGCGCCACCATGCCCAGCTAATTTTTGTATTTTTTTTTTGTAGAGAGGGGTTTTGCCATGTTGCCCAGGCTGGTCTCTAACTCCTGGACTCAGCAATCCACCCACCTTGGCCTCCCAAAGTGCTGGGATTACAGGCATGAGCCACCATGACCAGCCACCCTATTTTTAATGTACAGCTTGGGCATACTCTTTGCTCACAGAATGGTACGCTCATTGAACCATGAGTAGGAAAGCAATGTGGTGCAGTAGGAAGTGCTTGAAACTTGAAGTCAGGAGACACTGGTTGTGTTCCTGTATGTCACAACTTTCTGGTCTTTTCATCCGCAATAGGAAAGGTAATATCTTCCCTATCCAATTCACTAAGTTTTAAAAGATGAAATGAGTTAACACAGGTGAAAATGCTTTTGTAAATTGTAAAGTACTACATAGAGTAAATGCAAATTTCTCAAACAAATTGATATTCAGCACATGCTATCATTTACTTAATAACTCCCTAGCAAGCAAGTGATATCTGCAAAGAAGTAAGAGTGATCCAGTATAGAGAGAGGTTATTTGCCTGGGAAACAGGATGCCTGTAATTAAGCAAAAATGATGGTTTCATGTTGCAAAGACTTAAAGCATCAGCTTCATATCAGATTCTACATAGGAAATCTGGGGTGATTCTGCCTGATGCCAAGTGTGCTATCAATCAAGTATAAAAAACAACTGACCTAAAACACAGATGATAAGGATATATTGGTGGCTGATGACTGGAATAACAAAGCTTCATTCTCCCAAAGGATCTAATAGACTTCAATTAATTTAGAAGCATAGAATGATGTCAAATACAGATCTGTATCAAGCAGCAAAGCTCTGCTTTCAAATGGACAATTATCAGTGAATATCTCAAATTGCAGACATCAATGCAGATATATGGTTTGCCCATTTCTTAGTTTTGGGAGATATTTTCCCTTTGCAGAAGTTAGTTATTAGCCTCCCATAAAAGGAAGGGTACTCGGTGTGGTCCTCCAAACAACAGCATCATCATGGCCCCAGAGCTTGTTAGATACGCAGTATCTCGGGTTCACACCAGACCTATTTAATTAGAATCTGCATTTCAATGCAATCTCCAGGTGACTGAGTGCATTTGCGTTTAAAGTGTACCACCATAGGGACTATCTATTCATTTTTCAAATGAAATATACGAAAACTCAAGCCTTGAAGGGTGATTTTTTCTCTTCCCTTTTAAGGTCTAACACACTTAAATCCCAGCTTGGATTAGAACAAAGGTTTCCTGCCTCTGCTGGCAAGTTCCAGCATTGCACACCCTCTTGCAGCCTGGTTCTTTGGCTTACTGGTTGGGAGGTTTGGGGCAAGTTATTGAACCTATCGCTGAGCTGGTTTCCTTGTCTATAAAATGGAGACAATAGTAATGTCTACCTCATACAACTGTGAGGATTAGGCCAGGCATGGGGGCTCATGCCTGTAATCCCAGCGCTTTGGGAGGTCGAGGTGGGCAGATCATTTGAGGTCAGGAGTTCGAGACCAGCCTGGATAACATGGTGAATCCCTGTCTCTACTAGAAACACAAAAATTAGCCGGGCGTAGTGGTGGGTGCCTGTAGTCCCCACTATTAGGGAGGCTGAGGCATGAAAATCGCTTGAACCTCTAGGAGGCAGAGGTTGCAGTGAGCAGAGATCATGCCACTGCACTCCAGCCTGGGTGAGAGAGTGAGACTTGGTCTCAAAATATATATATGTATGTGTGTGTGTATATATATATGTAAGGCACAATACACACATAAAATTGTATTATTGTCAAGTGAAAAGATGGTGTGCCACATAATTCAAACAGTAGAATTAATTTTTTATTTTTTTTAATTAAATTTTTATTGCACACAGAAGCAGAGTTATTATCTCTGAAAACCTTTGTGCCTTGACAGTGGTGTTCAGAAAGCAGTTGTTTTCCTTTTAATCTTTAGTATTTTCCAGTAAAGAAACTTAAATAAAAGCTGGATAGGCAGAGGTACCCTGCTAGTCACTGTTGTTTAATCATGTGGTAGGTTAGGCTGACCTCTGTTATTAAGAGTTTGGTGAAGCGGGCCAAGCCCAACATTTGGAATAGGCACACACTATGTGTAATAGAAGAACCTGACTCACTGACCCACTTTCTTGGTTACCAAAGCAATGGGAGTTTGGATTATCTGGTTTTTAGCTCCACCTAGTGACCATATATATGGCTCAATTTTCAGCTGTAAAATTATGGAGAATTCCAGTTTTACGTTTAAACAAAAATACATTCAACTTCTCACTATTCAGGGGAAATGATCCCAAATACACATTTTTGATGTTTTTTGTTATGCATAAAATAATAGGCTTAGAGTTCTTGGAGATGATCAGAAAGCTGGAGGACTTCCTATTTAGAACGGAAACATTGGAGTCAACTTTGATGCTTCCCTCATTTGGTATGTCCATTCTGTCATCAAGCTCTAAAAAAATTAATTTCTCAAAACATCCAGCCACATGTACTAATTTAATGCTTTCTTTGGGATTGTCTGCTCAGTGAAGGAATGTATTGGACATTACCCTAGAGTTTGGGATTCCAGGTCCTGCTCCTTTGCAGTGCTTTGGAGAAGAATTATTACAGGTGTATCTAGAAAGAGAAGGCTTGAGAAACAGGGTTTCCAGTCCTACAAAACTTGCCTTTTCCCACAGTGTGGTTGGTTGAGAAGCAGAAGAGAGCTTTTGGACCTGAGGGAGCCATGTAAAGGATCAGCGCAAGCTATGTGACCGGATGGTCAGTGATAATAGGCAACCGTTCCCTTCACTCACTTCTTGGAAATGTGTTGTCTGAGCCCTCAGAACCAATATATAACTCTAGGGATGGGGTAGGGCAGGAATCCCCAAGGATTCCAGAACTGAGGGCTGGGCGTGGTGGCTCATGTCTGTAATCCCAGCACTTTGGGAGGCTGAGGTGGGAGGATCACCTGAGGTCAGGAGTTTGAGTCTAGCCTGGCCAACATGGCAAAACCCCATCTCTATTAAAAATATAAAAATTAGCCAGGTGTGGTGGTGTGCACCTATAATCCCAGCCACTCAGGAGGCTGAGGCATTAGAATTACTTGAACCCAGGAGGCAGAGCTCGCAGTGAGCCAAGATCACGCTACTGTACTCCAACCTGGGCAACAGAGTGAAACTCTGTCTCAAAAAGTTTAAAAAAATGCCAGAACTGAAATTTCCTCCCTGTTTAGCAAGGAGACTCAGAATCAATATTAAGGTGATTTATAGAAAATAAAGAAATGTCCATCCTGGCCAACATGGTGAAACTAATACAAAAATTAGCTGGGCGTGGTGGCACGTGACTGTAGTCCCAGCTACTAGGGAGACTAAGGCAGGAGAATCACTTGAACCTGGGAGGCAGAGGTTGCAGTAAGCTGAGATCACACCACTGCACTCTAGCCTGGCGACAGAGTGAGACTCTGTATGAAAAAAAAGGAAAAGAAAGAGATGCAATATTTTTGCACACAGGTTTGTGGCTGGAGAATCAGATCTCTGAATGTAGGAACCTGTTCAGTGTTGGCTGTACTTTGCAGTCCTGGAACTGGAGTTATTTCATATTGAGACTTTGTTAAGGAATTGATGTGCAGACATGAATTTGGGCCTTTAGAAGTCACTGATCAGTGAGGGAATGCCTGCAGACTCTGAGGCAACAAGATTTGAAAGCAT
>NW_012102787.1:2217409-2219620 GCF_000951045.1 Mandrillus leucophaeus
CAGCACTTTGGGAGGCCAAGGCAGAAGGATTACTTGAAGCCAGGAGTTCCAGACCAGTCTGGGCAACAAAGTGAGACCCTGTCTCTACAAAAATAAATAATAAGTAATTAAATAAATTAAAAAAATATAAAAGCCATAGATGAAAAATCCAGAGCCAACATTATACTGAATGAGGAAAAGTTGAAAACATCCCCTCTAAGACCTAGAACAAGACAAGAATGCTCACTTTCACCACTTCTATTTAACATAGTACTGAAAGTCCTAGCCAGAGCAATCAGGCAAGACAAAGAAATAAAGGGCATCCAAACTGGGAAAGAGAAAGCCAAACTATCCTTGTTTGCCAATGATATAGAAAACTCTAATGACTCCTCCAGAAGACTTTTAGATTTAAGAAATTGATTCAATAAAGTCTCAGGTTACAAAATCAATGTATACAAATCAGTAGCACTGCTATACACCAACAAGGACCAAGTTGAGAATCAAATAAATAATTACAATAATTATAACTTATAAATAATTAAAATTTATAACAGCTGCAAAAAAGTAACAATAAAATAGGAATATACTTAACCAAGGAGGTGAAAGATCGCTACAAGAACTACAAAATATTCCTGAAAGAAATAATAGATGACACAAATGGAAATACATCGCACACTCATGGATTAGAAGAATCAATATCATGAAAAAGACCATTCTGCCCAAAGCAATCTATACATTCAATGTAACTTCTATCAAAAAACCAACATCAGTTTTCACAGAATTAGAAAAAACAATCCTAAAATTCATATGGAATCAAAAAAGAGCCCAAATAGCCAAAACAACCCTCGGCAAAAAGAACAAATCTGGAGGCATCACATTACCTGACTTCAACTTATACTGTAAGACTACAGTAACCAAAATAGCACAGTACTAGATAAAGTAGATATGCAGACCAATCAAACAGAATAGACATCCCAGAAATAAAGCCAAATACAACCAATTGATCTTTGACAATGCATACAAAAACATACATTGGGGAAAGGACACCCTAATTCAGTAAATGGTGCTGGGAAAGCTGGATAGCTACACGAAGAAGAATGAAACTGGATCCCTATCTCTCACCCTATATAAAAATCAACTCAAGATGGATTAAAGACTCTGCCTCCCAAAGTGCTGGGATTACAGGCATGAGCCACTCCACGCAGCCAAGGACTTCAACATATTTTTAGTGGTGGACAATTCAACACATAAGAGTTTTGAACTTAAACAACTTGGTGGGGGGAGGAAGGGGGTGGTAAGAGGGGAGCATCTCTCTTTAAAATTATCCTTTTCAATGATATAAAATTACAGATACCTAATTTGTCCTTGGGAGGAGCTTATGCAAGTAAGAAGCCTCATAGTAAGTCTTCTGGTATCTTCTGTTGGCAGGTATCATTTGACAACAACGAAGTAACATCACATTCATATTTAATTCCTGTGAATTTACCTGTACAAGTGTGGGCATACGAGCGAGAGCGCTGCTTGTTGTTTTGCTCCCTGGACCTGTACCCTGAAGTAAGATGTGAACTGAGACCTTTGGAGGGGAGCATCAGGCTGTGAAAAGTGTGATTCTATTGTTTAAAGATTGCTATTTTTTATATGACAGGGCCCTAAATGCTAATGACTTTAAGTGGTGTTCAAATGAAAAAACAATCGAGGGTAATTTTGAGTTTTTCTTTTGTCCAAAACCCTGAATTTAGAACCTGACCTCTATGTGAGAAGGGACTCTAGTGTTCTTCCTCAGCTCTAAACTTAACCCAGTTTGATCTCCTTCTGAACCTCTCCCATCCACTGAAGCTGGTACAGTACAGGTAGGAGGCGGAGGTGCTGGGTCACCAGTATGAGAAGGGAGCTAGGCACATATGACACCAGCTCAGTCCCTGCCTAGTAGAGAAGATGAGGATCGGTCAAAAAAGCAACACTGCTCAGTCTCAGAGGGGGTACATTTCTGTAATAGCCTTTAATAGTTGAGTAAGGCATAAACACCTGTTGGGGAAAAAGCTAGCAATAAAACCTCCTCTCAACCCAGACAATTCTCTTCATAAATGTACGGAAAAGAAGAGTTTTATTATTGAGTAGGGATTAAACCAGACTGAGATGTACAACACAAGCTATCCATTAAGGAGATTGCAGAGACAGAAAGAAATCTCACTCTTCTATATATCCAAGTACATACAATCCTTTATATATATG
>NW_012102787.1:2219910-2221865 GCF_000951045.1 Mandrillus leucophaeus
AAAATAAAATAAAATAAAATTAAAATAAAATAAAAGTAAAGTAAAATAAAGTAAAATAAAATAAAATAAAATAAAATAAAAAACCAAGACATACTTCCCAGACCCTAAAAAAACACTTATTGTTATAAGGGCTGTAAGGCAGGCAAGAGGCTCATTTTGCTTTTGAAAAGATTTATCTGCAGATCAGCTGGGTGCTGTGGCTCACACCTGTAATCCCAGTGTCGTAAGACTTTCTTCTTGGTTCAGCAAAGAACTGGGTCCTTGTCACATGGCTATGAAATATTAGGCTCGCAGACACTTTGAAGAGTAAGAATAATGATATTTATTGGGCAAAAAGGAAAAAAAGGGAAATGGGCACTCTCTGCAAAGCCAGAGTCCTGCAAGTGTGCTTCCTGGCTCGCAGATTGAATCCCAGGTTCCACTCAGGAAGAGGAGGGGCCGGGCTCTTCCCCCTGCAAATGGTGCAAACTTCCCGAGGCTCCACCCCAGTGCGCACTTCTCCCAAGGCCCAGGCCGGCTGGAGTTTCTCTAGGGACTCCTTTACACTTGGCTGTACATTGCCAGGGAGGAGCTACCTGTGCTCTGAGAAGGGGTGGGTGTTCCCTGGTCCCCTTTCTTGGGCTGGGGTGAGGAATGGGGACCAGGGAACACCTGCCTGCCCAGAAGAGTATCTGTACCTTCTAGAAAGAAGCTGAGCAGCCTCTGGAGATGACACTCCAGAATGAGTGGGAGGGAGCTTCCATTTAGCAGGTGTTTAAGGGTCTGTGCTCTAAAGAAGTCCATTTAACTGCCATTAGGATAAAGATAAAGACAATGACTGATCTTAACTGCTTCCTGCTGATGGGGGGCGCTGTTTGGGGAAACAGCAGTTAGAATTCCCTCAGACGCCTATTTAAGTGTTCCCAGCAGAAGAGGCCATCATCAGAAGCTCTGGTTGCGTGATTGTTTGGAATTTGATGGCTCCAAGGCAAGAAGAGATAAATTGGGTTATTAGAAAACATGTATTAAAATGAAACAAGGGGAGGGGTAAGGGCAGCTCAAAAATCCCAAGGCCTTTTACCAGGTGCATGGGGAGAGGGAGGCCACAAGCCCTACTGGTAGTAAACTTGACCCTTTTGCCAGCATATTGGGCTTCTGCGTTCCCTCCCCCTGAGCCCAATCCTAAGCCAACCAGGTTAAGGTTTGGGAAATTAACCTTTCCAGTTTGGAGGATGCATCTGATGGGAGTGTCCGGTATGACGTAGATGCATACCGGACACCTCCTGGTGAAGAGAGGACAGAGGAGGAGAGAGGAAAAAAGATGGAGCTTTTTAAAGGAGTCTCAGGGGTTCAGATGCATTTGAAAGAGGTATAGACTGAAGATGAATGGCTACCCATCTAAAAGAAGGAGAGCAGGAATCCCTGGTTCCCTTCGCTTCCTAGCAGATACCCCAGGTATGTGAGGGAGAGAGGGAAGAATGTTCTCTTTTCCTCTTCTGTGTTTGCATCCCTGAGTCCCAGCAACCTTGTCAGGTGCTGCTGTGGGTGTCAAAGCGGCTTGCACCCATGAAGCAGGGAAGGCCTAGAAAATAGGAATTATCTGATTTTACCAATGTTTCTATCCCACCTACTGTCAGTGATCTGGAGTTCCCTAGACTTTATTTCCAATGTGCCAGGATTACAGGTGTGAGCCACCGTGGCAGGCCTTTGAGCTCTTTTTATAGACATCATGTATACAACACATATATAGCTACACAGGCAGAAGAAAACCAGTCCCAACAAGATCATTTTTCACAACCAAACTTTACAGAGAATATAAACAGGGATCCTTATCATTCCTAGCCTAATGAAAAAGAAAAAAAATCTGGTTTAAAAGTTAACTGATGGCCGGGCACGGTGGCTCAAGCCTGTAATCCCAGTACTTTGGGAGGCCGAGATGGGCAGATCACAAGGTCAAGAGATCGAGACCATCCTGG
>NW_012102787.1:2223545-2224460 GCF_000951045.1 Mandrillus leucophaeus
TGTGTGCCTAGAACTGAGCTACTGGGTAGATACAGTGTGTGTGGGAAGGGGAGTCTCCAAGGGGAGTCATCCCCAGAAGGGGAAGGTAAGATACTCCTCCAGGATCAGGCTCACCTTTCCCATCCTTGGAGGGGGCTGGGGATGGAAGGTTTTATTTTTTTACCATTTTGGGCATGGTACACACTCTATCGGCAGAAAAGGGAATTAATAGGAGATTATTTGGGTAGACTGATGGCCTTAAAGCAAACTGGGTATTATCTTGTTCTATCAGGGGAGGAGTTGACACTTTTACTAACAGTTCTGAGCAGACGCAACAGCAGGACAGACCAGAAGTGTGACCTAACTCAGGCTGCCTCAGAGAGATGGCTGTCAGACTGTCTCTATTGATGGGACTCTTACTGAGGGGGTCCAGGCATTCAAGGGGTTGAGTTTCCCAGAAAGTTCCCCACCGAAGCTTTAAAAATGTATTCCCTGCAGCCTTATGCTCTTGCAGTTCCAATACAGCATTGGTGTTTAAAGCCAAACTACTTTATAATTGATTTGCCATCATCCAGCTTTATATTTAACACTTGAATTTAATCTGGTAACAAAGGCTCGTTAAAGGACGGCATTCATAAAATGCTTCCAAGCATCTCTGCTTAACTCGAAGGGAAAATAAAAGGGACTGTTTATTTGGTAGGCAGAGGAGAACACCGCCACGAAAAGGTTCTCCACTGAGCAACTCCTGCCTTTGTCAATTATACACATTATTTAGTAACTTTTTTGGCGACATGGACCTTCTCAAACTCCCCAGTATGCTTTGAAACTTTGATAAAGAAATGTACAAACAAAACTCTAAGTGTTCTGGAATTAATTTCAGACGCTTCATAGATCCTCGTAAGTACTCACCGTAAGAAAAATTCCCCATTTCTGGTA
>NW_012102787.1:2226725-2230560 GCF_000951045.1 Mandrillus leucophaeus
GAGGTGGAGCTTGCAGTGAGCTGAGATCTGGCCACTGCACTCCAGCCTGGGCCACAGAGCGAGACTCCGTCTCAAAAAAAGAAAAAAAAAAAAAAGTTAACTGCTGATGGGGTGAAGAAAAAAGGATGCCTGGGGGAAGAACCTCTTATTCTTATGCAAATGGTTCCTCTACCAGGTAGAGAAGCTTAATTACTGTCAGCCTTGGCCAGGAAAGGGGAAGATGCTGTGGACATGTGGCATTCTCCAGCCCCAGCTGGGAGGAGAGAAGGAGCTTGGAGCCACGGCTTGCCTGTCCTTCCCAAAAAATGAAGGCAAAGGCCACGGAAAGGCCCTTGACCCCGGGGAGCGTTGGGGGTGGGGGCACGGTTTCTCTACCCTCAGAAGTCCATGCATGAAAAGGCTTAGAAATGACAGAGAAGTTTTGAGTCCCCATGTCACTCACCACTTCTCAAGTCCCACATTGGGTGCCAAAGCTGTTGTAGGACTTTCTCCTTAGTTCAGCTAAGAGCTGGGTCCTTGCAACATGGCCATGAAATACTAGGCTTGCAGATGCCTTGAAGGGTGAGAATGGAATTTATTGGGCAAAAAGAAAAAAAGGGAAACAGAGACTCTCCCCAAAGCCAGAGTGCTTCCTGCCTGGGAGACTGAATTCCAGGTTCCACCAGGAAAAGGAGGGGCCAGGTTCCTCCCCACTGCGAATGGCACAAATTTCCCAAGGTTCACCCCAGTGTGCATTCCTCCCAGTGCATAGGTCAGTAGGAGATTCTGCCAGGGAACCCTTCCCACCTGGCTGTCTTACCAGCACTTTGGCAGGCTGACGTTGGAGGACTGCTTGAGTCCAGGAATTCGAGATGAAAAAAGTATAAAAAAGTTAGTGGGGTGTGGTGGCCTGCACCTGTAGTCCCAGCTCCTTGGGGGCTGAGGCGAGAGGACTGCTTCAGCTTGAGGGGTTGAGGCTGCAGTGAGGCTGCCCGGATCATGCCCACTGCACTCCAGCCTGGGTGAGACAGTGAGACCCTGTCTGCAAAAACAAAAGATTTATCTACATAGCAAAGTGAAGAGGAAGGATTAATAAATACAAGTGTTTCTCAAGGAAATGTCCTAGGAAAAGGGAAGACAGATAAGATCTCTTTCTTTTGCCAAAAGAGAACGTTCAATCTTATTTTTTACATGTATACACTCTTCCTTAGGGGCAAAATGGATGTTTGATGAAAGATTCACCAACGACGAGAATCTACATCTGATAAAGAGGAGACGAAGACATATCTGGGAGTGTGAGTCAGGGGTTCCAGGAAGCGGGGGAGGAATCACGTTGGTCCATCTGTGTCTATTTTTCTTCTCACAGAGAAGAAAGAGACTTGGGCCTAGGAGCAATATGGCAGAAACACACATCAGGCAAGGCATTCCTGACAGGCAGAGAGAAACTGCCTACTCATTGGGATGCCACTCTCTTATTCTACTCTCTATTGTGGGCAAAAGGTAGCCCCAGGGTCCTCCCAATTCTGTGGCACTGAGTATGGAGAGGGCATAACTGGATAGCTGAGTAAAAATCCAGTGCACATTGCTGCCTTACAGCCAATAATAGTTGCTCCCCAGTGGTATGAAGCCTGTGTGTGCCTAGAACTGAGCTACTGGGTAGATACAGTGTGTGTGGGAAGGGGAGTCTCCAAGGGGAGTCATCCCCAGAAGGGGAAGGTAAGATACTCTTCCAGGATCAGGCTCACCTTTCCCATCCTTGGAGGGGGCTGGGGATGGAAGGTTTTATTTTTTTACCATTTTGGGCATGGTACACACTCTATCGGCAGAAAAGGGAATTAATAGGAGATTATTTGGGTAGACTGATGGCCTTAAAGCAAACTGGGTATTATCTTGTTCTGTCAGGGGAGGAGTTGACACTTTTACTAACAGTTCTGAGCAGACGCAACAGCAGGACAGACCAGAAGTGTGACCTAACTCAGGCTGCCTCAGAGAGATGGCTGTCAGACTGTCTCTATTGATGGGACTCTTACTGAGGGGGTCCAGGCATTCAAGGGGTTGAGTTTCCCAGAAAGTTCCCCACCGAAGCTTTAAAAATGTATTCCCTGCAGCCTTATGCTCTTGCAGTTCCAATACAGCATTGGTGTTTAAAGCCAAACTACTTTATAATTGATTTGCCATCATCCAGCTTTATATTTAACACTTTAATTTAATCTGGTAACAAAGGCTCGTTAAAGGACGGCATTCATAAAATGCTTCCAAGCATCTCTGCTTAACTCGAAGGGAAAATAAAAGGGACTGTTTATTTGGTAGCCAGAGGAGAACACCGCCACGAAAAGGTTCTCCACTGAGCAACTCCTGCCTTTGTCAATTATACACATTATTTAGTAACTTTTTTGGCGACATGGACCTTCTCAAACTCCCCGGTATGCTTTGAAACTTTGATAAAGAAATGTACAAACAAAACTCTAAGTGTTCTGGAATTAATTTCAGACGCTTCATAGATCCTCGTAAGTACTCACCGTAAGAAAAATTCCCCATTTCTGGTACTCCAATCTCACGCCCTTAGAATTCTCCTAAGACTTATTCCCTTGAACAACTTTCCCTAATACCAAATCAAACCTAGATCCAGCTGGGACACCAAGCTTGCGCTGTGGTAACGCTCAGAAGGCCTCCTTCATCAGTAAAACAGATGCCTTAATGGAAGTGACGGGCAATCAACGCATGGAAAGGGGCTTGGCTTCCCTCTTTTTTGGGTTTCTCTAGGTTGTCTAGATTGGAAAAAAATACACGCTTCGTCCTGCGGAGTTCGGTACAAACGCAATTGCACATACGCAAAGGCAACCAGGAGCGCAAGTGCGCGTCCGGGGAGCGCGACCGGGAGGGGCGGGGCCGAGCGGGGCGAGAGACGGACCGCTCCTCCCATTCGTCGCCGCCTTAACTCTTTGCTATCCTTCCGCAGAGCTTCCTCTTCTTTCCCTCTGACCTCGGAAAGAAGGGGGCGGGGCCTTCGGGGGCGGAAGTTGCAGTGCATTGTGGGTTCTCCTGGAGCGGTGGAGTTGATCCTGAATGAAAGTGGCGCGCTGCCCCTGACGTTACCCGGATTTGAGCGGCTGGAATTCGGATTACTGCTGCGATTCGGGTGTCTCGGACCCCGGTGCGCACCGGACCACGGGGAGGCGGCTGCAAAGGCGCGGCGAACGTTGGTGAGGGAGGGCAGCTCTGCGCAGCCCCCAAGACATGGCTCACAACAAGATCCCGCCGCGGTGGCTGAACTGTCCCCGGCGCGGCCAGCCGGTGGCAGGTAACCTGGACTGGGGGGTATTCGAATCCCCACACTCCAGCGTGCCCGGGGGTGGGCCGACTGAGGAGCTCAGCTTTTGGTGGTTCTGTGCCCGTTAGTGGTATTTCAGAAGTGGGATATGCTCCGTCTGATTACGCTTCGTGGACGAATGTTTGGGAACATGAACGGGAGGGGATGGTCGGCGGATGGGGGGCACTTGTCACTATTCCTGCAAGGCTAACTCTGCGAATGTGAAGGTAGACAGGAGGTTGGTGGCAGGAGGTGAGGATCCAGGAATACAGTGGGCATACTTTGAGTCTTAGTAGTTTGTGAACCTTTTAGGGTTCAACCTTCCCCTTGAAAGAAGGGATGAGTGTCAGTCTTGAGATGGAGGAGGATAAGGAGGGAAGGGGCGGTTCCCAGCGGTGAAATGGGGTCACATTGAGACTGGGAATCTGGAGGGTGTTTTTGTTAGTTTTTTGTTTTTATTTTTTTTTGTGAAACAGGGTTTCTCGCTGAGGCTGGCGATCCTCCCACCTCAGCCTCCCAAGTAGCCGGGACTACAGGCTCCTGCCA
>NW_012102787.1:2233208-2235331 GCF_000951045.1 Mandrillus leucophaeus
CTTGGCCTGGTTTTTGTTTCTTTAAATCATTTTTCTTGTAGTTTTTTTCATCTTTATTGAGCTTGAATACAATAGGCTTTAAAGTGTACAGTTTGATAAATTTTGACTATATATACACAAATACATCTCTTTCCTAGGAAACAACCATGAAACCATCACCCCTCAAAGTTTCCTCCTGTCCCTTTTTAAATCTCTTCTTCGCCTGGCAACTGCTGATCTGCTTTCTGTAATTATAGTTTGCATTTTCTAGAAATTTTTAAATAATTGGAAACATATAGTGAGTACTCTGCTTGGGGTGGAAGGAAGTGTGTGTGGCTTTTTTCACTAAGCATAATTATTTTGATACTCATCCAGATTATGCATGTATCAATAGTTTATTCCTTTTTTATTGCAGTGTAGTAGTCCATTGTTCTGGGTGTACCACAATTTGTTTACCTCTTCATCTATTGATGGTTATTTGGGTTGTTTCCAGTTTTTAGCTGTTACAAATAAACCTGCTGTGAACATTTATGTACAATTCTTTGTATGGACATATACTTTCATTCCTTTTGTGTAAATCTCTAGGAGAGGAATGGCTGCATCATATAATAGGTGTATGTTTTAAGAATTTTAAGAAACTGCCAACCTCTTTTCCAAAGCGGTAACACTTGATAGTCCCACCATCAATGTATTATACAGAATAAATTCAAAGGACTTAAAAACTCGCAAAAAATTTGGACACTTCACAAAATAAGATATATGAATAGCCAAAAAGGTTTGATGGCGTGGTGGTGTGTGCCTGTAATCCCAGCTACTCGGGAGACTGAGGCAGGGGAATCACTTGAACCTGGGAGGCGGTGGTTGCAGTGAGCCGAGACTGCACCACTGCACTCCAGCCTGGGTGACAGAGTGAGACTCCATTTAAAAAAAAGTAATTTGTACTTAATCGTGTAATTTATTAGTAAGGGTTCTCTACAGGGACAGAACTAATAGGATATATATATATATACACACACACACGTAAGGGGGAGTTTATTAACTATTAACTCACACAATCACAAGGTCCCACAATAGGTTGTCAGCAAACTGAGGAGCAAGGAGAGCCAGTCTGAGTCCCAAAACTGAAGAACTTGGAATTCAGTGTTTGAGGGCAGGAAGCATCCTGTACAGGACAAAGATGTAGGCTGGGAGGCTAGGCCAGTCAAGTCTTTTCACATTTTTTTCTGCCTGCTTTATATTCTAGCTGTGCTGACAGCTGATTAGGTAGTGCCCACCCAGATTAAGGGTGGGTTTGCCTTTCCCAGCCCACTGACTCAAATGTTAATCTCCTTTGGCAACGCCCCCTACACCCAGGATCAATACTTTGCATTCTTCAATTCAATCAGGTTGACACTCAGTATTAACCATCACAATAATTTCTTTGATATTTTGCATATTGAGGAAAATGTTATGGCGGTTCAAACTTATATGTTGCAAATATTAGGATTCACTTTACTAGTATTAGAAGTTCATAATTTTCCTGAATCAGAAAGAAAATGGTACTAACTACATATAATATGTTTTCCTGTGACGTCACCTTCTGTAATGAAACCAGACTTGCAATGAGAGAGAGCTCTTGGAGACAGGGCCAAGCTTTATTTTCTGGAGAATTGTTTTTTCCTCCTTCTGAGTTAGTAGATTTCAGGTGAATACTTGGAAGAAAACAAACTTATAATTTCTTTCCCTTTTTCCTTTTTTTTTCTTTTTTTTTTGAGACAGGGTCTTGCTCTGTCACCCAGGCTGGAGTGCAGTGGCGAGATCTTGGTTCATTGCAACCTTTTCCTCCCGGGTTCAGGCTATTCTTCTGCCTCAGTCTCCTGAGTAGCTGGGACTACAGCTGTGCACCACCGTGCCCAGCTAATTTTTGTATTTTTAGTAGAGATGGGGTTTCACCATGTTGGCCACGCTGGTCTCCAGCTGCTGACCTCAGGTGATCCACCTGCCTCGGCCTCCCAAAGTGTTGGCATTACAGGCATGAGCTACCGCACCCAGCCCTCCCTAGTTTCTTAAAGGTATATCATTCAACATAAAATTATTTCATACCTGCTATGTAAAGAGCTTACTAGGAACTGTGGGAATGTAAATATGAGACACAGCCAGGTGCA
>NW_012102787.1:2235381-2240138 GCF_000951045.1 Mandrillus leucophaeus
ACTGCACTCCAGCCTGGGTGACAGAGTGAGACTCCATTTAAAAAAAAGTAATTTGTACTTAATCGTGTAATTTATTAGTAAGGGTTCTCTACAGGGACAGAACTAATAGGATATATATATATATACACACACACACGTAAGGGGGAGTTTATTAACTATTAACTCACACAATCACAAGGTCCCACAATAGGTTGTCAGCAAACTGAGGAGCAAGGAGAGCCAGTCTGAGTCCCAAAACTGAAGAACTTGGAATTCAGTGTTTGAGGGCAGGAAGCATCCTGTACAGGACAAAGATGTAGGCTGGGAGGCTAGGCCAGTCAAGTCTTTTCACATTTTTTTCTGCCTGCTTTATATTCTAGCTGTGCTGACAGCTGATTAGGTAGTGCCCACCCAGATTAAGGGTGGGTTTGCCTTTCCCAGCCCACTGACTCAAATGTTAATCTCCTTTGGCAACGCCCCCTACACCCAGGATCAATACTTTGCATTCTTCAATTCAATCAGGTTGACACTCAGTATTAACCATCACAATAATTTCTTTGATATTTTGCATATTGAGGAAAATGTTATGGCGGTTCAAACTTATATGTTGCAAATATTAGGATTCACTTTACTAGTATTAGAAGTTCATAATTTTCCTGAATCAGAAAGAAAATGGTACTAACTACATATAATATGTTTTCCTGTGACGTCACCTTCTGTAATGAAACCAGACTTGCAATGAGAGAGAGCTCTTGGAGACAGGGCCAAGCTTTATTTTCTGGAGAATTGTTTTTTCCTCCTTCTGAGTTAGTAGATTTCAGGTGAATACTTGGAAGAAAACAAACTTATAATTTCTTTCCCTTTTTCCTTTTTTTTTCTTTTTTTTTTGAGACAGGGTCTTGCTCTGTCACCCAGGCTGGAGTGCAGTGGCGAGATCTTGGTTCATTGCAACCTTTTCCTCCCGGGTTCAGGCTATTCTTCTGCCTCAGTCTCCTGAGTAGCTGGGACTACAGCTGTGCACCACCGTGCCCAGCTAATTTTTGTATTTTTAGTAGAGATGGGGTTTCACCATGTTGGCCACGCTGGTCTCCAGCTGCTGACCTCAGGTGATCCACCTGCCTCGGCCTCCCAAAGTGTTGGCATTACAGGCATGAGCTACCGCACCCAGCCCTCCCTAGTTTCTTAAAGGTATATCATTCAACATAAAATTATTTCATACCTGCTATGTAAAGAGCTTACTAGGAACTGTGGGAATGTAAATATGAGACACAGCCAGGTGCATTGGCACATACTTGTGGTCCCAGGTACTAGGGATAGTGTGATGGTGATAGTGATGGTGATTTTGAAGTCATTTCATTTAGCAGATATTTAAATGTCTACTTTGTGCTAGTCCTGGGTGCTAGGGAGATGGCTAAGATATATTACCCTTAAAAAGCATAGTCTCATGGGAGTAGCAAACCATCCATTTTAAGCACAGTTCTGTTGTAAAAAATGTAGCAAAGACTATTGTAGTATACGATGGGAATCAGAGGTAATAAACCTAATTCTCTGAGGTTGAGGAAGAAGAGATGGGAAGGAAGGAGATCAGGTGAGACTTCCCAGAGGAGGTCGTACATGAATTATCTTGAGTAAATAGAAGTTTTCTAGATAAATAGTTGGCAGGGGGTGTTTTTGGAAAGTTTCTGTTAGGATAGGATGATGTAGGATGATGATGGGAGAGATAATAGACTGAAAAAGTGTTTTTGTTCTGGAAGATGTAAGTGAGGTTATGAGGTTGGAGAATAGCCTGATCATACAGGCAGGTAGGGTGTGATAAGGTATCTTAATATTCATATGCTTTAAATTTTCACTGGTATACAATTGCAGTTTTTTTCAGCATCAAGATGAGATTATTTGAATCCAGGTTAAAAGCTTACTTTGACTTTTCTGTGTTTAATGAATTGATGGAGAGAGGAATGGAAATAGACTAATTAGGAACTTGTAGCCCAGGTGAAAGACAGTAGTGATGGTTTAGAAGTGAGACATGAAGAGTAGAAGGCTAATTTGAGAGATATTAAGAAGGGAAAATGGATGGAACTTAATGTTGTATTTAGAATGAGGGAAAGAGGGTCAAAATTTAGTCTGAAATGTCTGGCTTATGCAGTGACATATTTGATATTATTAGGGCTTATGGAGAGAGCAGCAGTTTGGAGGAGATACTAAGATCCTGATTGCTCAAATAGAGATCTTTAGTAAAGATATTTTTTAAGAACATTTTAATTTTATTTCAGTAGTTTTTGGGGAACAGCTGGTTCTTGGTTACATGGATAAGTTCTTCAGTGGTGATTTCTGAGATCTTGGTGCACCTGTCACCCAAGGAGTGTACACCTTAGTAGTCTTTTATCCCTCACCTCCCTCCCACACTTCACCCTGAGACCCCAAAGTTCATTATATCATTGTTACATCTTTGCATCCTCATAGTGCAGCTCCCGCTTACAAGTGAGAACACAGGATATTTGGGTTTCCATTCCTGAGTTACTTCACTTAGAATAATGGGGTCCAACTCCATCTAGGTTGCCGTGAATGCCATTATTTCATTCCTTTTTATGGCTGAGTAGTATTCCATGGTATATATACATACCACATTTTCTTTATCCACTCATTGGTTGTTGGGCATTTAGGCTGGTTCCACATTTTTGCAATTGCAAATTGTGCTGCTGTAAACATGCCTGTGCAAGTGGCTTTTTCAGATAATGACTTATTTTTCTCTAGGTAGATACCCAGCAGTGGGATTGCTGGATCAAATGGTAGTTCTTCTAGTTCTTCAAGGAATCGCCACACTGTTTTCCATAGTAGTTGTACTAATTTACATTCCCACCAGCAGTCATTCATGCCAACATCTGTTATTTTTTGATATTTGATAATAGACTGAAAAATGGTCATTCTTGCAGGATTAAGGTGGTATCTCACTGTAGTTTTAATTTGCATTTCCCTGGTAGTGATGTTGAACATTTTTCATATGTTTGTTGGCCAACTGTTTATCTTCTTTTGTCTGTTCATGTCCTTTGCCCACTTTTTGATGGGATTATTTATTTTTTTCTTACTCATTTGTTTGAGTTCCTTGTAGATTCTGGATATTAGTTCTTTGTCAGATGCATAGTTTGCGAAGATTTTCTCCCACTCTGGGGGTTGTCTGTTTACTCTGCTGATTATTTCTTTTGCTGTGCAGAAGCTTTTTAGTTTAATTAGGTCCTATCTATTTATTTTTGTTTTTGTTGCATTTGCTTTTGGGTTCTTGGTCATGAACTCTGCCTAAGTCAATGTCTAGAAGAGTTTTTTTCTGATGTTATCTTCTAGAATTTTTATGGTTTCAGATCTTACTTAGGTTTGAGTTGATCCATCTCCAGTTGATTTTGTATAAGGTGAGAGATGAGGATCCAGTTTCATTCTTCTACACATAGCTTGTTAGTTATCCCAGGACCATTTGTTGAATAGGGTGTCCTTTCCCCACTTTATATTTTTGTTTGCTTTGTTGAAGATCAGTTGGCTGTAAATGTTTGGCTTTCTTTCTGGGTTCTCTATTCTGTTCCATGGGTCTGTGTGCCTATTTTTATACCAGTACCATGCTGTTTTGGTTACTGTAGTCTTGTAGTATAATTTGAAGTTGGGTAATGTGATGCCTCCACATTTGTTCTTTTTGGTTTGTTTACTTTGGCTATTTGGGCTCTTTTTGGGTTCAATATGAATTTTAGGATTGTTTTTTCTGGTTCTGTGAAGAATGATGATGGTACTTTGATGGGAATTGCATTGAATCTATAGATTGCTTTTGGCAGTATGTTCATTTTCACGGTATTGATTATATCCATCCATGAGCATGGGATGTGTTTCCATTTGTTTGTGTCATCTGTGATTTCTTTCAGTAGTGTTTTGTAGTTTTCCTTGTAGAGATCTTTCAGAACCTCCTTGGTTAGGTATATTCCTAAGTATTCTATTATTTTTTTTTTTGCAGCTGTTGTAAAAGGGATTGAGTTCTTGATTTGATTCTCAGCTTGGCCACTGTTGGTGCATAGCAGTGCTACTGATTTATGTAGGTTGATTTTGTATCCTGAAACTTTAAAGAATTCATTTATCAGATTTAGGAGCTTTTTGGATGAGTTTTTAGGGTTTCCTATGTATACAATCATATCATCAGTGAAGGCTGGCAGTGTGACTTCCACTTTACCAATTTGGATGCCTTTTATTTCTTTCTCATTGCTCTGATGAGGACTTTCAGTACTATGTTCAATAGAAGTGGTGAAAGTACCATCCTTGTCTTGTTGCAGTTCTCAGGGGGAATGCTTTAAACTTTTCCCCATTCAGTATAGTGTTGGTCATGGGTTTGTCATAGATGGCTTTTATTACCTTGAGGTATGGCTTTATTACTTTGAGGTATGTCCCTTCTGTGCCAGTTTTACTGAGGGTTTTAATCATGAAGCGATGCTGGATTTTGTCAAATACTTTTTCTGTATCTATTGAGATAGATCATGTGATTTTTATTTTTAATTCTGTTCATGTGATGTATCACATTTATTTTTATTTTATTTGTTTATTTTTGAGACAAGAGTCTTGCTCTGTCACCCAGTCTGGAGTGTGGTGGCAGCATCTCAGCTCATTGCAACCTCCGCCTCCTGGGTTCAAGTGATTCTCTTGCCTCAGCCTCCTGAGTATCTGGGACTACCTGCCACCACGTCTGGCTAATTTTTGTATTTTTAATAGAAGCGGGGTTTCACCATGTTGGCCAGGCTGATCTTAAACTCCTG
>NW_012102787.1:2240668-2264954 GCF_000951045.1 Mandrillus leucophaeus
TTTTTTTTATTACTGTTTCAATTTCGCTACTTGTTATTAGTCTGTTCAGAGTTTCTATTTCTTCCTGATTTAATCAGGGGGATTGTATATTTCCAGAAATTTATCCATCTCCTCTAGATTTTCTAGTTTGTGCATATAAAGTGTTCATAGTACTATTGAATGATCTTTTATATTTTTGTGGTATCGGTTGTAATATGTCCTGTTTTGTTTCTCATTGAACTTACTTGAATCTTCTTTTCTTGGTTTGTCTTGCTAATGGTCTATCAATTGTGTTTATATTTTGAAAGAACCAGTTTTTTTTTTTTTTTTCTGAGACAGAGTCTCGCTCTGTGCAGTGATGACATCTTGGCTCACTGCAACCTCTGCCTCCCAGGTTCAAGTGATTCTCCTGCCTTAGCCTCCTGAGTAGCTGGGACTACAGGTGCCCCCCCCCACCATGCCTGGCTAATTTTATTGTATTTTTAGTAGAGATGGGATTTCACCATGGTGGTCAGGCTCAAATTTCTGACTTCAAATGATCTGCCTGCCTTGGCCTTCCAAAGTGCTGGGATTGCAGACATGAACCACTGTGCCACACCCAAAACCAGTGTTTTGTTTCATTAATCTTTTGTATATGTTTGGTTTTTTTGGTTTGTTTGTTACAGTTTAGTTCTGCTCTAAGGTTTGTTACTTCTTTTCTTCTGCTTGGTTTGGGTTCAGTTTATTCTTGTTTTTCTAGTTCCTTGAGGTGTGACCTTAGATTCTGTTTGTGCTCTTTCAGATGTTTTGGTGTAGGTTTTTTTTTTTTTTTTTTGAGATGGAGTCTCACTCTGTAGCTTGGGCTGGAGTGCAGTGGTGTGATCGCGGCTCACTGCAAGCTCCGCCTCCTGGGTTCAAGCGATTCTCCTGCCTGAGTAGCTAGGATTACAGGCGCCCGATACCACGCCTGGCTATTTTTTTGTGTTTTTAGTAGAGATGGGATTTCACCATGTTAGCCAGGCTGGTCTTGAACTCCTGACCTTGTGATTTGCCTGCCTTGGCCTCCCAAAGTACTAGGATTACAGGCATGAGCAGTGCACCATGCCTGGCAATGTAGGTATTTAATGCTATGAACTTTCCTCTTAGTACTGCTTTTGCTGTGTCTCAGAGGTTTTGATAGGTTGTGTCACTGTTATCATTCAGTTCAAAACATTTTTAAATTTCCATCTTTATTTCATTGTTGACCAAAGATTATTCAAGAGCAGAAATTTTAATTTCCATGTATTTGTATAGTTTTAATTTTTTAAATTTTATTTATTTTTATTTATTTGTTTTTTTTTGAGATGGAGTCTTGCTCTTTCGCCCAGTCTAGAGTGCAATGGTGCAATCTTGGCTCATTGCAACCCCTGCCTCCCAGGTTCAAACAATTCTCCTGCCTCAGCCTCCTGAGTAGCTGGGATTACAGGCATGTGCCACCACGCCCAGCTAATTTTTGTATTTTCAGTAGAGGTGGGGTTTCATCATGTTGGCCAGGCTGGTCTCGAACTGCAGACCTCAGGTGATCCACCCGCCTCAGCCTCCCAAAGTACTGGGATTACAGGCGAGAGCCACCATGCCCGGTCCTGTATCTGTATAGTTTTGAGGGTTCCTTTTGGAGTTAATTTTCAATTTTATTCCACTGTAGTATGAGAGGACACTAAATAGAATTTCAATTATCTTAAATTTATTGAGACTAAATATCTGTTAAGTCCATTTGTTCTAGGGTATAGTTTAAGTCTATTCTTTCTTTGTTGACTTTTGTCTTGATGACCTGTCTAGTGCCGTCACTAGAGTATTGAAGTCCCCCACTATTCTTTTGTTGCTGTGTATTTAATTTCTTAGGTCTCTAGTATAATTGTTTTACAAATTTTGGAGCTCCAGGGTTAGGCGCATATATAGGATTGTGATATTTTCCTGTTGGACAAATCCTTTTTTCATTATATAATGTCCTTCTCTGTCCTTTTAAACTGTTGTTCCTTTAAAGTTTGTTTTGTCTGACATTAGAATAGCTATTCCTGCACACTTTGGATTTCCATTTGCGTAGGATATCTTTTTCTACCCCTTTACCTTAAGTTTATATGAGTCTTTATGCATTAGGTGAGTTCCTTGAAGGCAGCAGATACTTGGTTCATGGGTTGTTATCCATTCTGCCATTCTGTGTCTTTTAAAAGGAGCATTTGGGCCATTTATATTCAATGTAATGCAGTATTGAGATGTAAAGTACTGTTCTATTCATCTTGCTAGTTGTTGCCTAAATACTTTTTTTTTTAAAAATTCTGTTACAGTTTTATAGGCCCTGTGAAATTTATGCTTTAAGGAGGTTCTCTTTTCGTGTATTTTGAGGTTTTGTTTCAAGGTTTAGAACTCCTTTTAGCATTTCTTGTAGTGTGTCTTTCATTTCTTGTGGCCAATTCTCTAAGCATTTGTTTATCTGAAAAAGACTATCTCTCCTTCATTTATGAAGCCTAGTTTTGCTGAATACAAAATTCTTGGCTGACAGTTATATTGTTTCAGGAAACAAAAGATAGGACATCAGTCCCTTCTGGCTTGTAAGGTTTCTGCTGAGAAATCGGCTGTTAATTGATTAGGTTTTCCCTTATGGGTTATCTGATGCTATTGTCTCACAGCTCTTAAGTTTCTGTCCTTCATCTTGACTTTAGATAACCTGATAACTATGTGCCTAGGTCATGATCTTTGTGATGAATTTCCTAGGTGTTATTTGAACTTCTTGTATTTGGGTGTCCAGATCTCTAGCAAGGCCAGGGAAGTTTTCCTCAATTATTTCCTCAAATAAGTTCTTCAAACTTTTATATTTCTCTTCTTCCTCAGGAATACCAGTTATTCTTAGGATTGGCTGTTTAACATAATCCCACATTTCTTGGAGGCTTTGTTCATTTAAAAAAATTTTTTTTCTTTGTTTTTGTATGATTGGGTTAATTTGAAAGCCTTGTCTTTGAGCTCTGAAGTACTTTCTTCTACTTGTTCTAGTCTATTATTGAAATTTTCCAGTGTATTTTGTATTTCTGTAAGTGTGTCTTTCATTTCCAGAATTTGTGATTGTTTTTTCTTTATGATACCTGTTTCTCTCTGGAGAATTTTTCATCCATATCTTGTATTTTTAAAAATTTCTTTAAGTTGGTTTTCACCTTTTTCTGGTATCTCCTTGAGTAGCTGAATAATCAATCTTCTGAATTCTTTATCTGGCAATTCAGAAATTTCTTCCTGGTTTGGATCCATTGCTGGGGAGCTAGTATGGTATTTGGGGGTTTTATAGAACCCTGTTTTGTCATATTACCAGAATCACTTTTCTGATTCCTTCTCATTTGGGTAGTCTGTTTCAGTGGAAAGGTCTGAAACTCAAGGCCTCTGTTCAGATTCTTTTGTCCCACAGGCTGATCCCTTCATGTTGTGCTCTCTCCCTTCCTCTAGGGATGGGGTTTGGGGCTTCCTGAGAGCTGGATTGGTGTGATTGTTATTGCTCTTCTGGTTCTAGTCACACTGTGGAGCTACCAGGTCCCAGGGCTGGTGCTGAAGAATGTCTGCAGAGTCCTGTGATGTAATCCATCTTCAGGTGTCCCAGCCATTGATACCAGCTCCTACTCTGGTAAGGGTGGCAGGGCAGTAAGTAGACTCTGTGAGAGTCCTTGGTTGTAGATATATTTAATGTGCCGGCTTTCTTGAATGCTGGTTATGCTAGCAGTGAAGTTGTCATGTGGACAGACTCAGGACCTCTGATTAGCCAGATTGTTGCAGGCAGTGGTATATTAGCTGTTATTTTATCTTTCCTGGGAGCAGGATTATTTTGTTATGAGTTGCTGTAATGGCCTGAGTTAGTTGGCTTGCAGCCAGGAGGCGGTGCTTTCAAGAGATCATTAGCTGTGGTGCTAGTTGGGGGACTAAGTTTGTCCTAAGTTGGCCAAGGTAAGTATTCTGGTTTCTCAGGCAATGGGTGGGGCATAAAGCTCCCAAGAATTTCTGTCTTTTGTGTTCAGCAACCAGGGCAGGTAGAGAATACCATCAGGTAGGGGAAGGGTTAGGTGGATCTGAGCTTAGACTCTCCCTGGGTGGGGCTTACTGCAGCCACTTTAGGAGATGGGGGGTGGTTCTTGGGCTAATGGGGTTATGTTCCAGAGAGGATTATGGCGGCCTCTGCTGTGTCACATAGTTTGCCAGGAAAGTGGGGGATAGCTGGTAATGAAAGACTTCACCCAGCTCCCATGCAGTTGGTGAGGCTGGTCTTCTGTGGTGTACCCCCCCACTCCTCAGACCTTGCCTCTGAATGTAAGTTTCCCCACTGAGCAAGCAAGCATGGCTTTCAGGCCCTGTCCCTCCCTGTCTGCCTCCCTGTCTACCCACTGGGCAGCTTCTGTGCTTTTATCTGCAGCAGTTCCCATTCATTCCCTGGATTGTGCTCAAGAAAATTCATGCCCAGTCAGAATTATTATGAGTTTCATTTGGAAGCTTTTTTCCCCTATGACCCTCCCTAATTCTGCTGTCTGCTTTCCCTGAGGGCCCTTGTGAGATGTAGTCAAGAATGGCTTCCCTGGACTTGAGCTGGAGACTGGGAGTGCCTACAAGACTCTGCCTGCTGCTGCTTCTACTTTTAGACTTCACTGGGCTCCCTAAATTCATTTCAGCTGTAGGTAAAGTTAAATCCTTCTCCTGCTATCTGGATTTTCAGATTCCCCAGTGGGGAATGTGTGTTCAGAGGCAGGTTTTTCCCCCCTTTCACACTTTGGGAGCTCATGGTTTTTCGCCTGTCTCATGGAATTTGCAGCGCTGTGTGGCTTCTTTCAACAGATCTGTTTGGCTGTGGCAAGTTTTTGAAATCAGACAGCACTGAAGTTTGCTGCATAGATTGATTCTTCCCTTCATGAAAGATTTCTCTGTAGCATTTTAGCCATGGTAGAACTTTCTTTAGCCATGGCAGAACTTTCTTCGGGGTTGGAGTCAGTTCTCTCCAACCCTGCTGCTGCTTTATCAATTAAGTTTATGTAATATTCTAAATCCTTTATTGTCACTTCAGCAATATTCACAGCCAGATTCCGTATCTGGGGCCAGATTCTGTATCAGGAAACCACTTTGCTCATTTGTAAGAAGCAACTCCTCATCTGTTAAAGTTTTATCATGAGATTGCAGCAATTTGGTCACATCTTCAGGCTCCGCTTTAAAAAATGTTTGTATTGGCCAGGCGCGGTGGCTCACATCTGTAATCCCAGCACTTTGGGAGGCCGAGGCGGGCAGATCACCTGAGGTCAGGAGTTTGAAACCAGCCTGGCCAACATGGTGAAACTGCGTCTCTACTAAAAATATAAAAATTAGCTGGGCATGGTGGCAGGCGCCTGTAAACCCAGCTACTCATGAAGCTGAGGCAGGAGAATTGCTTGAACCTGAGAGGTGGAGGTTGCAGTGAGCCGAGGTTGCGCCACTGTATTCCAGCCTGGGCGACGCACTAAGACTCCATCTCAAAACAAACAAACAAACAGTTATTTATTTATATTTTTTTGAGACAGGGTCTCACTGTGTCCCCCAGGCTGGAATGCAATGGCATGATCCTGGCTCACTGCAGCCTCGAACTTCTGGGTTCAAGCGATTCTGCACCCCAGCCTCCTGAGTAGCTGGGACTACAGGTGTGTGCTACTATGCCTGGCTAACTTTCAAGCTGCACTTCTAATTCTAGTTCTTCTGCTATTTCCACTACATCTGCAGTTACTCCACTGAAGTCTTGAACTCCTCAAAGTCATCCATGAGGGTTATAATAAACATTTCAAACTCCTGTTGTTGATATTTTGACTTTCTTCTATGAATCATGAATATTCTTAATGGCATCTAGAATGGTGAATCCTTTCCAGAAAATTTTTTATTTATTTTGCCCGATCCATCAGAGAAATTACTACATATGGCAGTTATAACCTTATGAAATGTATTTCTTAAATAATAAGACCTTTTTAGGGAACCCACTCTGTGAAGAAAAACAAAAATAATATAGGACTTGAAAATTGAAACTACCCCTTGATCCATGGGCTGTTATGTTAGTAGGCATGGAACCAACATTAATCTCCCTGTACATTTGCATCAGAGCTCTTGGGTGCCTAGGTGCATAGTCAGTGAGCAGTAATATTTTGGAAGGAATCTTTTTTTCTGAGCAGTAAGTCTCAAGAGTGAGCTTCAAAAAATTCAGTAAAACATTCTGTAAACAGATGGGATGTCATCCAGGCTTGTTGTTCATTGATAGAGCACAGACAGAGTAGATTTAGCATACTTCCTTAAGGGCCCTAGTATTTTCAGAATGGTAAATGAGCACTGGCTTCAACTTGAAGTTACCAGCTCCTGACAAGAAAGTCAGCCTGTCGTTTGAAGCTTTGAATCTAGGCATTGTCTTCTGTCTAGCTATGAAAGCCCTAGATGGCATTTTCTTCTGATAGAAGACTGTTTTTCTGTTGTTTAGTGTAGCCATGTTCGTCAATTATCTTAGCTATATCTTCTGGATAATTTTCTACAGCTTCCATAAGATCCCTTTACCTTGTACTTTTATGTTAGAGAGATGGCTTCTTTCCTTAAACCTTATGAATCAACCTCTGCTAGCTTCAGATTTTTCTTCTGCAGCTTCCTTACCTCTCTCAGCCTTCGTAGAATTGAAGGAAATTGTTGCCTTGGTCTGGATTAGGCTTTGGTTTAAGTGGAAATGTTGTGGCTGGTTTGATCTATTCAGACCACTGAAATTTTCTCCATATCAGCAATAAGACTGTTTTGCTTTCGGCCAGGCATGGTGGCTCACACCTGTAATCCCGGCACTTTGGGAGGCTGAGGCATGTGAATCACGAGGTCAGGAGTTTGAGACCAGCCTGGCGAATATGGTGAAACCCCGTCTCTACAAAAAATACAAAAAAATTAGCTGGGCGTGGTGGCGTGCACCAGTAGTCCCAGCTACTCAAGAGGCTGAGGCAGGAGAATCGCTTGAACCTGGGAGGCACACGGAGGTTGCAGTGAGCCGAGGTCGCGCCACTGACTCCAGCTTGGTGACAGAGCGAGACTCCGTCTTAAAAAAAAAAAAAAAAGACTGGTTATTTCGCTTTCTTATCATTTGTGTGTTCACTGGAGTAGCACTTGTAACACCCTCTGCGAATTTTTCCTTTTCATTTACAACTTGGCTAACTGGTGCAAGAGGCCTAGCTTTTGGCGTATCTGGGCTTTCAGTGTACCTTCTTCACTGAACTTAATAATTTCTAGTTTTTGATTTAATTGAGAGACATATGATTCTTCATTGCACTTGAACACTTAGAGGACATTGTAGGGTTATTAATTGACCTAATTTCAATATTATTGTGTCTCAGGAAATAGGGAGGCTTAAGGAGAGGGAGGGAGACGGGGAATGGCTGCTTGGTGGAGCAGTGAAAACATGTACAGCATTGATTTATTAAGTTTGCCATTTTATGGGTGTCATTCATGGCACCCCAAAACAATTACAGGTGTAACATCAGAGATCACTGATCATAGATCACTGTAACAAATATAATAATAATCAAAAAGCTTGAACTGTTGTGGAAGTTAGTTCCACAAAATGTGGCACAGACACAAAACGAGCACATACTGTTGGATAAATTATGGTGCTAGACTTGACAGACAAAAGGTTGCCACAGACCTTCAATTTATTAAAAAATGCAGTATCTGTGAAGTGCAGTAAAGCAAAGTATGCCTGTAATACTAGTTCCTCTCATAAACAACTGCCCAAAACTCAGGAGTTCCAATCAAATTATATTTCTTGCTCATATCAGAATGTGTTGTATTGGGCAACTTTCCCAGGCTACTCTTCTCTGATTAGCAACTTGCTAGGCTCTTTCCATCTTGTGATGCTGTCATCTTAAACATGTGACTTCTAAAGTTGCCATGAAAGTGGAGGAGCAAGCATGGGTGATCTCTCGGGGTTTTTGGCCAGCCTTGGTAGTCGTATAGTTAACTTTGGCCCGTATCCCGTTGGCCAGAATCCAGAACATGGCCCTCACCCAACTACAAGAGAAACTGAGAAAGCTAGTCTTTCATTGTGTCCTGGAAGAAGAAAGTAAATTGAATGTGACCAACAGATAGTGTCATTTCTACCATGGCAATAGATAAAACTTCTCCCAGGCAGAGACCGTAGAGAGAGTAGAGAAGGTCCATAAAGGAACCCCTAGAAACCTGACATGTATAAGTTGGTTAAAGAAAAAAGAGGGAACAAAGGAGTTGAGGATGAATAGCTAGAAATTGAGGGAGGTGTGAGGTGGGTGATTGAAACTAACAGGAGTTTGGGTGTCATGGAAGGCAGAAGAGTTTTTCAAGAAGGAAGGAGTTGCCGGATACGTGAAATGCTGCTGAAATGTTAAGATACCAGAAAAGTTGGTAAAATCTGTTGGTGACTGTGACAAGTATTTTCAGTGGCAATGTGGGATCAGAGGCCAGATTGGAGTGGATTAATGAGCTACTTTGTTGCAAGTCTCTTAGAGAGTTGTAGGGGATTGCTGAGGAATATGTGTAGATGGCTCTGAGACCTGTTTAAGAGGCTAATTGCTACCTTTCCTACCTTTTGGATAGAGTGGTCAAAAGAGTGGGCATAGAGTGGCCAAAAGGAATGATCATAAGTGACTTGAGAATGGCCAACTGGCTGAGGAGGAGGCAGGGGCTGGAACATGGAAGATGTAGGACTATCTTCATTAACCCATCTACCAAGGCTATGGATGGGCCTTAGTCATATCAGCAGATGCTGCTGGGATGGAAACTAATGATGCTCGAAGACCAGATGCAATACAGTTCAGTTTACTGGAAGCAAGAGAGGAAAAAGATGGTGTACAAAATAGCAGTTGCTCCCCTTTCTGCCAGTGCCAGGGTCTTTACCTTTGAGGAATGTAATCACATCCAGGAGGAGAGTCCTGATTTGACTGTAGGCTATCTTGAATGGGAGCTCAAAAGCTAAATTATGCACAGTTATAGAGAAGTAAAGTCTACACTTCTGCTGATACATGTATACATAAATGAATTGGAGGTAATGAAGTAAAGATAGGAGTATGTGTATTAAACTTTTTAAAAAGTTTGGTTATGAAGAGGAGTAAAAATGAAGCATAAGTTGGGGGATAAGGGAGAGTTTAGGGCTTGTTTAAATGCTGGTGGGAATGAGCCAGCAGATGTCTGAGATCTGAAGATGTTGGGGGTGAGGGTTGGGAGAAGAAGAAAGGGTTGATTGATGGCCCTTGAAAGGTGAGATGGTAAGGAAATCTTGAGCAGAAGGGAGGATTTTTAATGGGAGGAGGAGTATGGGCTCAGATACAGAAAGGTTTATAGATTAACTGCAAAGACAAGGCAAGTTTCTGCCTAATGGTGGAGAGGCATTGTTGAATAACAGTTTCATTCATGGGCTCTACATCCATAGTCTTCATTTGAATCACTGTTTTTACCATTTATTAGTGGTGTGACATGCGGCAAGTTGCTTAATCGCTCTTGCTTTGTTCTCCTCATCTGTAAAATGAGGAATAACAACAATATTTATTGTTAGGAGTAAATGAATGAATTATGTACAATATTTTAAACAGTGTCTGGCATGTGGTAAACATACACAATTAGCTTTAATTATTATGGCTTCTTCTTTTTTTTTTTTCTTTTCAGTGAAGTCTAACTTAAAGTTGTCAGTTGAAAAGGGGATGTTTTAGGAATGAGGAAAAAATGTAAAATATTTATCATAAGGGATAGTGGTGTGTGGTAGGACTGCCTTTAATATTGGTGATTATGAAGTATAGTGTCACCCATCTTTTGTGCTGTGAGATTTGCTCTAGGAGGCCTCAGCTACATATGTGTAGGCACAAAGAAGTTAGGTGGTTGGGTTCATTGAGGTCTGGATTTTTCTCAGGTGAGTGTGACTGGGTAATGGGGGCAGAGCAAGGAGGTTAAGGGTATTTACAGAGGACTAATTATGATGATCTACTGTGGACTCTGATGTTGGATAAGAAGGAAAGGGAACCCTGAAAGAGCTGATGGAAATAGGATTGGACCTCTGAGAGTAAGTAAGTAGTAAGAGGAAGAGAAAGTCTGATGGGATGAATCTTCTTATTTATTTATTTTTTATGTTTATTGTTTACGGTTTATATTTTCCCAATAGAATATAAACACTATGAGGGCAGCAGGGTTTTTCTGGTTTTTGTTTGTTTTTTTCCTTTTCACGAATGTAATCCATGTGCCTATAACAATGCCTGGTACATAGTAGATACCCACTATATATCTGTTAAACTAAATGAAGTAAAAGAAACCTAACTCAGATGATGGTGGAGGTGGTGAGAAGTGGTTAGATTTTGGATGTATTTTGAAGGTGGAGCTGCAGGATTTGCTGATGGATTGGATGTCAGGTGTGAGAAAAGGAGAATAGTCAAGGATAACCTAAAAGGTTTTGGTCTTGGGCTGCTAAAAGAATGATGTTACTATTTACTGAGATAGGGAAGAGCATGAAAGGAGCAGGTTTTAGAGTTTGAATATTAAGAGATGAGATTTGGATATCAAATCTGAGGCATCTGTTAGGCATAAAGTAGAGGCTCAGTAGGCAGTTGATATCCATCTAGAGTTAAGGGAGCGATTTGAGCTGGAGATATAAATTTGTAAGTCATTAGCACATTGATGACTTTTAAAGCCATGAGACTAGATGAGACACCAAGGGAGTGAATGAAAATATAAAAGAGATCCAAGGATTGAGTCCTGAGACAAAACATAGAGGAGTCAGGGTGATGAAGGGGAGCCACTAAAGATGACTGAGAAGGAGAGGCCAGAGAGCTAGAAGGAAAACCAGGAGGATATAATAGTATTCTAGAAGTCACATGAAAAAATGGTTCAGGAATTCCCTCTTTCATCAAAAAGTGATCAGTTTTTCTTATGTTGCTGAGAGCTTAAGGTGAGAACTGAGAGTTGACCATTTGATTTAGCAACGTGAAGGTTATGGGTGGTTTTGATTTTGCAGAAAACAAAATCTTAAAAAATTATTTTTTTCATGAAATTTAGTTTAAAGTCTTTGGACAAATGTTAAGACTTCACTTAGGTAGATAATATTGTTTTTATTGTGTTTGGAAATATAAGGCCAGGCTCAGTGGCTCACGCCTATAATCCCAGCATTTTGGGAGGCCGAGGTGGGCGAATTGCTTGAGTTTAGGATTTGGAGACCAGCCTGGGCAACATGATGAAACCTCATCTCTACAAAAAATACAAACAATTAGCTGAGTGTGGTGGTGTGCGCCTGTAGTCCCAGCTACTGGGGTTGCTAAGGTGGAGGGATCACCTGAGCCCAGGAGGTTGAGGCTGCAGGGGCTGACATCACGCCACTGCACTCCAGCCTGGGCAAGAGAGTGACACCCTGTCTCAAAAAGTAATACATATACATAGATCAGTTAAAATAAGTTGTTTAAAAATTGGTTATATGAAGTGACTTCCTCTATGCTATACTGTCATTCAGAAAAAAAGGTAAAAAAAAAATCAGTCTTTCTAGCTGAAATAACCACTGATAGTTGTTTGAAGGAAGATTTCGGTTAGCATTCTCTCAGAATGATGTCATGTTCTAGCATGATCTTTATCCTGAGATATAGAATAAGGTCTACAACCTTTTAGTATCAGGTTGGAGAAAGTTCCAACCTGATAATAAAAACCGTATAGGGCATGTAATCCCAGCACTTTGGGAGGCTGAAGTGGATGGATTGCTTGAGCCCAGGAGTTTGAGACTAGCCTGGACAACACAGTGAGACCCTGTCAACCCGCTCCCTCCAGCAAAAAAATTAGCTGGGTATGGTGGCATGCACCTGCAGTCCCAGCTACCTGGGAGGCTTAGGCAGGAAGATTGCTTATATTTTTAAGGGTTTTAAATTAATAACTTTTAATGTAGTGGTATAGAACTTAGAGTTTTAATGGAAGTTCTATTCACTGGTAATTTTTCTTTTGCTGTTATATTTGATTGTCAATTTTAATAATTTTTTTGTCCTTAAAAGATATAGGGTAGTATCTTTTAAAAGTACAGTTTAAATTGAGAGTACTTTATGAACACTTGCATTTTTAGATTGCTTTTCCATTTAAAATGTTTTAAGAGGCTGGATGTGGTGGCTCACGCCTGTAATTCCAGCACTTTGGGAGGCCAAGGCAGGTGGATTGCTTGAGCCCAGTAGTTCGAGACCAGCCTGGGCAACATGGTGAAACCCTGTCTCTACTAAAAACACAAAAATTAGCCGGGCTTGGGTGGTACACACCTGAAATCCCAGCTACTTGGGAGGCTGAAGCAAGATAATCACTTGAACTCGGGAGGCAGAGGTTTCAGTAAGCCGAGATTGCACCACTGTACTCTATCCTGGGGGACAGAGTGACACTTGGTCTCAAAAAAAAAAAAAAAAAGTTTTAAGAAGGTGATACTCGAGAATTGTTAATTATAGAAATTTAATCTGAAACATTGCCTTTAATGGAAATTATTACCTATCTTTGTTGTTTAGGAAGATTCTTACCTCTGAAGACAATGTTAGGACCAAGATATGATAGTCAAGTTGCTGAAGAAAATCGGTTCCATCCCAGCATGCTCTCAAATTACCTAAAGAGCCTAAAGGTAAGAAACAAAACTTCTTTTTGTCACTGATTTAATATACTTTGTTCACTCTTATTCTTCAGGTGACTTTTAAAAAAATCTTATTAATTAAAATAATTAATAGACTCAAGGGAAGTTGCAGTAATTGTACATAGAATTCTGTGAACCCTTCTCCCAGCTTCTCACAATGGTGTCATTTTATATAATTGTAGTACAATATCAAAAGCAGGAAATTGACATTGATACAGTACTGCTAACTGATTTCTGATCTTATTTACTTTTTATATGCATTTGTGTGTGTGTGTAGTTCAGGACAGTTTGATCTCATCTGTAAATTCATGGTGGTAGTTATAGAACTGCTGCATCTCCATAAAGGAATTCCCTCATGCTACCTCTTTATAGCCAGACTCTCTCCTCACCCCTGTCCCTGTACTCTGGCAGCTGCTAATCTGTTCTCCACGTGTAGTTTTTCCATTTAAGAGAATGCCCACCTGACGTCCTGGCCCCCAACAAAACTTACTATAGCCTCCACTAACAACCATACCCTAAGCTACCAAGGAAACTGACTCTGTTTACAGCTGAAGAAACCATACAGAGACTACACTACTGCATGCATCCACAATCATAGCCAAAGTGCTCTACCCAAGCAACACCACAGATATTTCTTCAGGAAAAAGTCCTTCCCTACAAAAACTAATTCCAAAAATTGGGACTGGAGCTGGGCGCCGTGGCTCATGACTATAATCCCAACACTTCGGGATGCTGAGGCAGGTGGATCACTTGAGGATAAGTGTTTGAGACTAGCCTGGCCAACATGGCAAAACCCTGTCTCTACTAAAAATACAAAAATTAGCCAGGCATTTTGGTGTGCACTTGTAATTCCAGCATACTCAGGAGGCTGAGGCACAAGAATCGCTCGAACCTGGGAAGCAGAAGTTGCAGTGAGCTGAGATCACACCAGTGCACTCAAACCCAGGCAATAGAGCGAGACTCTATCTCAAAAAAAAAAAAAAAAGAAAAGAAAAACTGGGGCTGGGATGATGGCTCATGCCTGTAATCTCAGCACTTTCGGAGACTGAGGCAGGAGGATTGCTTCAGGCCAGGAGTTTGAGACCAGTGTGGGCAGCATAGGGAGACCCTGTCTCTACAAAATATTAAAAATTAGCCGGGCATGGTGGTGTGTGCCTGTAGTCCCAGCTACTTGGGAGGCTGAGGTGGGAGGATCACTTGAACCCAGGAGGTTGAGGCTGTAGTGAGCCATGATCATTCACCGTAGCCTGGGCGATAGTGAGACCGTGTCTCCAAAAAAAAAAAGGAGAAGCGAGTGTTACACCAGATGTGCAGATGTCAATGTAAGGACATGGGAAACATGAAAGAACAAGAAATATGGCACCTCCAAAGGAACACAATAATCCTTCAGCAGCAGATAAAAAATTCATAATCCGTCAGCAGCATAATAAAAAAACTTCATGAAGTGGTGGACAGATAATTCAAAATTTTGATACTAAGGAAGCTCTGTGTAAGAAAGAAGAGAATATTGAAAAGCAATACAGAATACTGAAAAGGAGTACAAATCAGAAAAACGATTCAGGGTATGAATGAGAAGTTTACCATAGATAGATATCAGAAATCCAAACACATTCAGGAACTGAAGAATTTATTGAATGAAATAGAAAATAGAACGAAAGCTTCAATAATAGACTAGATTGCGCAGAAGAAATAATCTCAGAACTTAAAGACAGGTCTTTGGAAATAACCCAGTCAGACAAAAATAAAGATAAAAGGCTAAAATAGAATGAGCAAAGCCTTCATGAGATATATGACACCAGAAAGTGACCAGATATTCAAATTTTTGGTGTTCCAGAAGATGAAGAGAAAACAAAAGGGTTAGAAGACCTATTTAATGAAATAATAGATGAAAACTTTCTAAGTTTAACAAGAGGTTTAGACATCCAGGAGGATCAAAGATCCCCAAAAGATAACATCTAAAAAGTTCTTCTCCACAAGACATTATAATCAAACTGTCAAAAGTCAAAGAGAAAATTCAAAAAACATTAAGAGTGTCTAGTCATTTATAAGAGAGCCCCCATTAGACTAATAGTGGACTTCACAGCAAAAACCTTACAGACCAAGAGAGAGCAGAGGATATATTCAAAGTTCTGAAAGAAAATGCCTACCACCCAAGGATACCATACCCAGCAAAGTTATTTTTTCCTTCATAAATGAAGGAGAAATAAAGTCTTTCCCAGACAAGTAAAAGCTGAGGGAATTCACCACCACTAGACTGGTCCTGTAAGAAATGCTTTAGAGAGTCCTGTACCTGAAATTGAAAGACTAGTAACTATCATCATGAAAACACAAAAATATAAATAAAAACCACTGACAGAGCAAACACATCAACAATGAAGGGGAAAACCTCAAATGTTACTACTATACAATACCACCAAACCGCAAAGATAAAACAGTAAGAGAGAAAGAAAGGACAAAGAATATGCAAAACAACTAGAAATAAATTAATAAAATGACAGGAATAAGCCTTAACATATTAATAATAACCTTGAATGTAAGTGGATTACACTTTCCCTTTAAAAGATGTAAACTGGCTGAATGGATATAGAAACATGACCTATCCATATGCTGCCTACAAGAAACTCATCTCAACTGTAAAGACACACATGAACTGAAAGTAAAGAGGTGGAAAAAGTATTCCATGCAAATGGAAACCAAAGGTGAGCAGGAGTAGCTAAACTTATATCAGATAAAGCAGACTTTAAGTCAAAAACAGTAAAAGGAGATAAAGAAGGTCATTATATAATGATAAAAGGATCAGTTTAGCAAGAGGATATAACAATTCTAAACATATATGCACTCAACATCAGAGTACCTAGATATATAAAGCAAATATTATTAGATCTAAAGGGAGATATAGTCTCCCATACAATAGTAGTTGGAGACTTCAACACCCCACTGTCATCGTTAGACAGATCGTCTAGACAGAAAATTAACAAACATTGGACTAAATGGACCTAACAGACATTGACAGAACATTTCATCCAGTAGCCACAGAATACCCATTTTTCTCATGAAGAAATGGAACATTCTCTAGGATAGACCATATGTTAAGACATAAAACAAGCCTTAACAAATAAAAAAGTCAAAATCATATCGCATACCTTCTCAGACCACAATGGTAGCAAAGCTAGAAGTCAATAATAAGGGACTTTGGAAATTGTACAAATACATGGAAATTAAACAACATGCTCCCGAATGACCATTTCTTTAAGGAAGAAATTAAGGTGGAAATAAACCTCTTGAAACACATGAAAATTGAAACACGACATACCAAAACCGAAGAAGTATAACAAAAGCAGTGCTAAGAAGGAAGTTTATAGCATAAGTGCCTACATCAAAAAGGTAGAAGGATTCAGATAAATAATGATGCACCACAAGGAACTAGAAAAGCAAGAACAAACCAAAAATCAGTAGAAGGAAAGAAATAATAAAGATCAGAGCAGAACTAAGCAAAATAGACACTAAAAAAAATACAAAGAATCAACAAAATGAAAAGTTGTTTTGAAAGGATAAACCAAATCAATAAATCCCTTCCTAGACCAACCAAGAAAAATGAGAGAAGACTCAAGTAAACTAAATCAGAAATGAGAAAGATAATATTACAGTTGATACCACAGAAATACAAAAGATCATCAGATACTTTTTTTTTTTTTTGAGATGGAGTTTTGCTCTTGTTGCCCAGGCTGGAGTACAATGGTGGGATCTCAGTTCACTGCAACCTCTGCCTCCCAGGTTCAAGAGATTCTCCTACCTCAGCCTCCTGATTAGCTGAGATTACAGGCATGCGCCACTGTGCCTGGCTAATTTTTTGTATTTTGTACTTGAGACAGGGTTTCTCCATGGTGGTCAGGCTGGTCTCGAACTCCCAACCTCAGGTGATCTGCCTGCCTCGGCCTCCTAAAGTGTTGGGATTATAGGCGTGAGCCACTGTGCCCGGCCCATCAGAGACTATTATGAACAACTATACACTAACTGGAAAACCTGGCAGAAGTGGATAAGTTCCTAGATATATACAACCTACCAAGATTGAATCAGGAAGAAATAGAAAAGCTGAGCAGACCAATAACAGGTAGGGAGATTTAATCAGTAATAAAACATTTCCCAACAAAAAGTCCAGGGTCAGATGGCTTCACCACCAAATTCTACCAAACTTTTAAGGAAGAACTAACACCAATCCTCAAAAAATTGAAGAGGAGGGAATTCTAGCTCATTCTGTAAAGCTAGCATTATGTTTATACCAAAACCACAACAAAAAGAGAAAACAGGCCAGTATCTCTGATGCAATGATGGTTCAGCATATGCAAATCAATAAATGTGATACATTACATCAGTAGAATGAAGGACAAACACCATGCGATCATCTCAATAGAGTCAGACAAAGCATTTGATAAGAACCAACATCCCTTCATGATAAAAACTCTCAACAAACTAGGCATAGAGGGAACATACGTCAACATAATAAAGGCCATATATGACAAGCCTACAGCTAACATCATACTGATTGGGGAAAAGCTTTCGGCTTTTGCCCAGAGAATTAGAACGAGACGAGGATGTCCACTTATTCATCATGGTACTGGAAGTACTATCTAGAGCAGTCAGGCAAGAGAAAGAAACAAAAGGCATCCAAATTGGAAAAGAAGTCAAATTGTCCCTCATTGCTGATGATATAATCTTAAATCTAGAAAAACATAATGACTCCACCAGAAAACAGATCTGATGAGAAATTCAGTAAAGTTGCAGGATACAGAATCAACATACAGACTGGACAGCAGGTCACACCCCTGTAGTCAAAGCGCTTTGGGAGGCTGAGGTGGGAGGATTGCTTGAGGCTAAGAGTTCAAGAACAGACTGAACCCCAAAGTGAGACCCCATCTCTACAAAATACTTTTTAAAAATGTAAAAGTTGTCCAGGCACAATGGTGGGTTCTTCTAGTTCCAGCTACACAGGAGGCTGAAGTGGGAGGATCACTTGAACCCAGGTGTTCCAGGCTGTGGTGAACCATGATTGAGCCACTGCACTTCAACTTGGGCAAAAGAGTGAGACCCTGGCTTTGAAAGAAACAAAAAAGAGAAAACAACATACAGAAATCAGTAGTGTTTCTGTATGCTGATACTGAACTAGATGAGAAAAAAATCAAGAAGGCAATCCCATTTATAATAGCTCCAAAAAGGGTAAAATACCCAAGAATAAATTTAACCAAGAAAGTGAACGATCTTTACAAGGAAAACTAGAACAGTGATGAAAGAAATTGAATGGGACACAAACAAATAGAAAGACTTCCATGCCCATGGATTGGAATAATTAATATCATTAAAATGACCATACTTTCCAAAGCAATCTGCATATTCAGTGCAATCCCTATAAAAAATACCAATGACATTTTTCATAGAAATAGACAAAGCTCCTTTTTTATTTTATTAAAACATTTTTTTTTTTTTTTTTTAAATGGGATTTCACTGTATTATCTAGGCTGGTCTTCAACTCCTGGGCTCAAGCAGTTCTCCCACCTTGGCCTCCCAAAGTGCTAGGATTACATGCATGAGACACTGCACCCCACCAGAATCCTAACATTTATATGGAACCTGAAATGACCCTGAATAACCAAAGCAATCTTGAGCAAAAGGAACAAAGCTGTGGGCATCACACTACTTTACAATATATTACAAGGCTATAGTAACCAAAACAGCATGGTGGTGGTATAAAAACAGACTAATGGAACAGAATAGAGAATCCAGAAATAAATGCACGCATTTACAGCCAGCTGATTTAAACAAAGGCACCAAGAAGATGCACTGGGGACAGGACACTCTCTTTAATAAATGGTGTTGGGAAAATTGGATATCCATATACAGAAGAATAACTGGACCTTTATCTCTCACCATATACAAAATCAACTCAAGATGGATTAAAGACTTTAAATGTAAGACCTGAAAGCGTAAAACAGTAGTTTTGAGAAGAAAGCATAGGGAAAACACTGTAGGACATTGGTTTAGTAACAATTTTATGGCTAAGACCTCAAAAACACAACTAAAACAACAGTAGACAAATGGGATGATAGGAAACCAGAAAGCATCTGTGCTGGGTGCAGTGGGCAGTGACTCACATCTGTAATCCTAGCACTTTGGGAGGCCAAGGTGGGAGGATTGCTTGAGCCCAGGAATTGGAGAACAGCCTGGGCAACAGAGTGAGACCTCATTTCTTGGTGGCACATACCTGTGGTCCCAGCTACTTGGGAGGCTGAGGCAGGATGACTGCTTGAGCCCAGTAGGTCAAGGCTGCAGTGATTTACATTCACACCACCGTACTCCAGCCTGGGCAGTGAGTGAGACTCTGTCTCAAAAAATAAAAAAAATAAAAAAAAAAAAGCTTCTGCACAGCAAAGGAAACAACAGAGTGAAATAACCTATTGAATAGGAGAATATATTTGCAAACTATTCTTCTGAGGGATTAGTATCCAGAATATACAAAGAACTGGACACAACGGGAAAAAAATCCCATTAAAAAGTGGGCAAAGATGTGAATAGACATTTCTCAGAAGAAGACATACAAATGGCCAACAGATATATGAAAAAATGCTGAAAACATGCTCAACATTACTAAACATGAGGAAAATGCAAATCCAAACCACAGTGAAATATCATCTTGCACCAGTTAGAATGGCTATTTGTGACCAGGTACACTGGCTCATGTCTGTAATCCTAGTACTTTGGGAAACTGAGATAGATGGGAGGATTACTTGAGGCCAGGAATTTGAGACTAGCCTTGATAACATAACTAGACATCATCTTTAAAAAAATTTAAAAAATTAGCCAGGCTTGAGGTACATGCCTACCATCTTACCTACTCAGGAGACTGAGGTGGAGGGATCCTTTGACCCCAGAAGATCGAAGTTACAGTGGTGAGCTATGATTGTGCTACTGCACTCCATCCTGGGTGGCAGAGCAAAACCCTGTCTCTCTCAAACAAGCAAACAAACAAAACAACAAAACTATTATAAGGAAAAAAACCAACAGATGCTGGCAAGGATGCGGAGAAAAGGGAACTCTTATATGTTGTTGATTGGAATGTAAATTAGTGCAGCCACCCTGGAAAACAGTATGGACATTTTTCAGAAAACTAAAGTAGAACTGCTATACGATCTAGCAGTTTCACTACTGAGTATGTACCCAAAGGAACAGAAATAATTATATCAAAGGGATACATACCTGCACTTGCATATTTATTGCAGCACTGTTCACAATAGCAAAGGTATGGAATCAACCTAAGTGTCCATCAGTGGATGAATGGATAAAGAAAATGCGGCATATATACACAATGGAATACTATGCAGCCATGAAGAAGAATGAAATCGTCATTTGCAACACATGGGTGGAACTTGAGGTCATTATGTTAAGTGAAATAAGCCAGACACAGAAAGACAAATTTCACATTTTCACTCCTGTGGGAGCCAAAAAAGTTCGTCTCACATTTGTAGTCCTAGAACTTGGGAGGCTGAGATGAAAGGATCACTTGAACCCAGGAGTTTGAGGTTAACATGAGCTGTGATTGTGCTACTACATTCCAGCCTGGGCAACAGAACGAGACCCTATCTCTTAAAAAAAAATTTGATCTCATGGAAATAGACAGTAGAATGATAGATGATAGATATCAGAGGGTGGGAAGGGCGTGGTGAAGGGAGGTTGGTTAGTGCAAACATATAGTTAGATATAATGTATAAATTCTTATTTTCGATAGCAGGGTAAGGTGACTGTTGTTAGCAATGATTGTATTGTGTATTTCCAAGTAGCTAGAAGAGAGAACTTGAAATACTCTTTAACACATAGAAGTGATAAATACTCAAGGTGATGGATACTCCAGATACCCTGATTTCATCATTACACATTACATGCAGTAACAAAATATCACATATACCCCGTAAATACATAAAATATATCAATTAAAGTAAGTGCAGATTGTTTCTCTTGCCTTTTTTTTTTTTTCTCCTGTGATGACCCAAGGGGGAAAGAGGGAGGGAGCGGAAACTCAAGGATTAAAGTGGAGAAAGCGTGGCTTTTTCATCCTGGCTAACACAGTGAAACCCCGTCTCTACTAAAAATACAAAAAGAAATCAGCCAGGCGTGGTGGCGGGCGCCTTCCCAGCTGCTCGGGAGGCTGAGGCAGGAGAATGGCGTGAATCCGGGAGGCGGAGCTTGCAGTGAGCCGAGATCATGCCACTGCACTCCAGCCTGGGCGGTTTCAAAGAAAAAAAAAAAAGGTAAGAGGGGCTTTTGGAGGAAAGTCGGGGTGCTGATAGGAGAGAAAATAAAGATAAATACCAAGCAGGAAAATTTGGGGATTGAAACAACCATCAACCTATGTGGTATAAATTGTCTTCTTTTTTATATTAGAGTATATGCTTCAGAATGGGGTGGAAGATGTATGAATTTACTACTACTTTTTCTAGCCTCAGTATTGGTGTGCATTTGTTAGTGAGACTGCCTTGCTGGCTGATTGTGATTCTAGGTTTTAAAGATTTTTCATACTTAAGGCACCTGAACGCAAATAAACTTCTTCAGCTAGTGCTCAACAGAAGAAATAATGATTTTTGTTCCAATCCAGAAAGAAACATCGGCTATGATCGACTTATTGAGATGGGATTAAGCCTCCAGTAATACGCATATGGCCATGTATACTGTTCTTCATTGGTTATTTAAGGAATTTATGAGAGAATTTTGACTATACGTACTTTATTGACTATATGTACTTTTTTACCCTATGTGTTAGAATTTAACTGCCCAAGGTGTGATTCTTAGGCATCACATGGTACCTAAAAATCATGATAATGATTTTTGTCATTTAAGAAATAGACAATACGTTCACTTATTTCAAAAATCCAGAAGTTTTAAAAGGTTGGTGTCATGAAGTCTCCCTCTCACTGTTGCTCTCTATCTGCCTAGTCCCTCACCACATACCACACAGGTTCCAATGTTTTTAGGTTTTTTAATACATCCTTTCAAAATTTCTTTATGTGTATATAAGCAACAAAAAACACAGATTGCTGTGTTCTCCCCTGCACACTCAAGGTAGCACATTATATATGCTGGTGTGAACCTTGCATTTCCAACTTAAGAGTATACTCTGAAGATCTTCATATATCAGCACATAGAACTTCTTGTTCTTTTTTTTATTTTTTATTTTTTACAGATTTATAGTATTCCATTAAAGTATGTACAAGTTGAGCATCCCTCATCCAAAATTATAAAATCTGAATCTTTTTTAGCATCTACATGATGCCCAAAGGAAATGCTTATTGGAACATTACAGATTTTGGATTTTCGTATTAGGATTGCTCAACCTGTAAGTATAATGCAAATATTGAAAAATCTGAAATCCTAAACACTTCAAGTCCCAAGCATTTCAGTTTAGAATCTTCTTACTGCTTTACTTGGATGGTTTCTTTATGAAACCGGAATATGTGTGCTGATATTTTGTGAAATTTACCAGCATGGGGTCATTTTTACTGCTTTTGTGTGTCTTCACTGTATTTCCCCCTTGTGATGCTTCTGCTTCCCTGTAATCTGTCCCATCTTCTCCAGATTCCTTAGCTCTTGTGTAGATGAGAGATAGGTCTACCACTTTATGGTGAGCTCTTTCTTACTGGAAATGTACTTTTGTTGCCTTTTTTCTAAAATCTGCTGCTCCTGGGTCTGCTTCTCTTTTCTTCCTTTCCATATAGCTTCTGCAGTGTTCTTAACTTTTTGGCAGAACTTAGACATTTTTTATGAATGTGTGGATTTTATGTGCCTTAGTTTTACAGAAAATGAAACTTTTTTTTTTTTTTTAACAATGTACCTTGTTTTTATATGATAAGGAGAGGGAAATTTCTTATTTAATTTTTTAATCTTTTTTCCCCCAAACACATGGTTTTTCAAGTGATCCTCTTGCCACGGCCTCTCAAAGTGCTAAGATTACAGGCATGAGCCACTGTGCCTGGCCAAATTTCTCTCCCATACTGCCATCTTCTTAATAAGATTGTTTCTATTTTTAACCTTGCTTCTTTTCAAAAAAACATAACTTGAGGCTTTAGTATATTTTCAGAAAGAAGAGTTGTTAATAACAAAGAAAGGGATATCTATATAATATATATAATGAGATAAGATATACGCGCACACACACACACATCATATATATGATATAAATGGTTTGTCTCATCTTTTAAGCCTGGGATATAAAATGGTGTAGTCAGTAGATATTAACAGAGTTATTGGTAGTGGCTGCTTAGGCTGGGGTGGATGATGTGTGCCTGGAGCTTGAGTTGTGGTGTATTTCAGATAGGTGCTATTCCTGCTCTGGCCTCTTGTCTAATAAGTCATAGGTGCAGAGGTATATGCAGCAAACACTGGAGAAAACTCTAGTGTTTTCTCTTTTGCATAGACTTTTGTGATGTTGGCAGTAGAATTTGTTTTGCTTATATTCCTGTTCCTTCCTTAGTTTGGGAGTTAATTTATTTTATCAAGAGCCTGCTTAGTTTTAGTGTCTTGAATAAGACTTAGATAAGTGGTACTTTTATTATCAATTGCTCAAGGGCAAAGTACATACAAAATCTCCCTCAGTGTAGATGGATGAACTGTAGTATTGCCATTTAGTCAACTTATTTGGGAACAAAGTAAGTTACTAGTAAATCTGCCCTTTTTTTTTTTTTTAGGTTAAAATGGGCTTATTGGTGGACCTGACAAATACTTCAAGGTTCTATGACAGAAATGACATAGAAAAAGAAGGAATCAAATATATAAAACTTCAGTGTAAAGGGTAAGTTATATATTGAGATTCTTTAATATTGAAACCTTTCATCACAATTTGTAATCTCTTTTTTCAAAAAAACTTTTTCTATATTACTAGACATGGTGAGTGCCCTACCACTGAGAATACCGAGACCTTTATTCGTCTGTGTGAGCGCTTTAATGAAAGAAATCCACCTGAACTTATAGGTATGTTTGGCTTTACTTTGCCACTGTTGAATATTTTATTTTGCAGTTAGGTTTCTGTTTTCTTGTTTGCAAATAAGTTGATATGACAGTTTTTTTTTCTGTTTTAAATAATGACCAAGTAGTATTTATTAAAATGAGAGATTGACTTTTGTGAATTATGTAATAAATGTATGTTCATAATTTTTACATTTTTCAAGATAAAGCCCTGATTTCCCCTCTTCAGGTGTCCTGTTGGGAAAGTCTGTCCTAAACACTACATATTTATTTTTTATACTTCTACATTTTATAATTTTACATTTTATACTGTATGTATTATTCTGAAACTTCATTTTTTTCATTCAGTATTTCTGAGAGCGATGTATGATGATGTAATTGTAATTTTTGCTGCTATATAGTATTCCATTATACAAATACACTATAGTTTATTATCTTGTTGATGCACAATTCCTTCATCAGATTTTTATTGATTGCTACTCTATCTATGCCAGGCATAGGCTCTTGGAACACATCAGTGAAGAAAACAGAAAAAAACATCCTGCTCTTCCAGAGCTCATATTCTAGTGTGGGCCGGAGGCTGAGGGAAGGAGGGCAGGCAATAATAAATATAATACGTAAATTTTCATAAAATGGCAGTTACTGAAAATGACATTTGAGTTATGTTTAGGTTTTTTGTTGTTTTTTTTT
>NW_012102787.1:2265719-2278740 GCF_000951045.1 Mandrillus leucophaeus
CCGCCTAATTTTGTATTTTTAGTAGAGATGGGGTTTCTCCATGTTGGTCAGGATAGTCTTGAACTCCCGACCTCAGGTGATCTGCCCGCCTCAGCTTTCTGAAGTGCTGGGATTACAGGTGTGAGCCACCACGCCCAGCTTAAGTTTTGTATTTTTGGTAGAGATGGGGTTTCACCATGTTGGCCAGGCTGGTCTTGGACTCCTGGCCTTGGGTGATCTGCTTACCTGCCTGGGCCTCCCAAAGTGCTGGGATTACAGATGTGAACCACCGTGCCTGGCCAATTAAATGTTTTCTACATAACCAGCCATTTGTTTCAGCGTAGTTTATTGAGTAGTTCTTTCTCTTCTTAGGACTAGATGATGTAAATTAGCTTCATATATCTACTCTTTGAAAATATTTCCTATTCATCTCGTTTTAATTTTTTGGTAATATTTTAAAACTTTTGTTAATCAAATTTTTTTATGTCTTGCTTGATTTTAAGTAGCTAATGTTTTTCCTTATTTAGATAATTGACAGAAAAACTGTTAGAAAGTTTGGGAATATATTGAGAACATAAGATAAAAAAGAAGACATCAGCAACTTTCCTGGAAACAAGCAATAATTAGTTAGAAAATATGATTAGAAAATAGTCCCATTAATCTTAATAATATTGGCTATCACACATTGAACATTTCCTTCCTGCAAGTCTTTGTGTAAACCCTATCACACACATTGTCTCATTTTCTTTTCATAGCAGTTATATTAGGTAGATAGTATTGTTATGTCCCTAAACTGAGACTTGGAAAAGTTAAGACTGCTGAAGGGTAACTCACACAGCTGGTAAGGACTAGAGCCTGGATTATATCCTAAGCAATCTGTGTTGCAAGTTCATGCTTAAAACTACCTCTCTCTTCTATAACAGAAGTACAAAACACCAAGGAATTGTTATTAATAAATGTAGATGGTCTTAAGGAAGAAAATATATTTAAATATTAAAATAAACATGAAGAAATGGAGAGGCATTACTTGTTTCCACATTAATTTCAAAGTTTTAATGTTATTCCAACAAAAATCCCAATGAAAGTTAGGCAGAATTACTTTGAAATTAATTTGTAAAATCCCACACCTCTATTAAGTCACTGAATATCACCAGGCACAGAAAAAAATAGTTTGCCAAATTAGACACGCAAGATTATGAGCAAGAAAAATTTGAAAAACGAGTAATGAGGAGCTTTTTCTTTCCAGTCATTGAATCATATGGTAAAGCAATGGAACCAGCAGCAGTAGTTCCTGGTGGTAAAGGAGATGTTTTCAAATTAGAGAGGAAAAGTGTGATTTTTCATCAAATGGTGTTCCGTTAGCCAACCACATAATAAGTGAATTTTAGGTGTATTAAATATTTTTAAAAGGATCAATAAGAATATAGGAGAAAATAGTCAATATTTATTTAATTCTGGAGTAAAGAAAGAAGGATATTCCATGTATATCACCAAAGACAGAATCCATAAATGAGTATTTTTCTTTTAGGAGTGCTCCTGGACTGCCTGCGTCAGAACCACCTGCAGATACTTGTTAGAAATGTATGTTTTAGGGCCTATCCTGGACCTACATAATCAAAATATCTAGGGATGAATGTGAGGAATCCAGATTTTTTTATTTTTTTTTTAAAAGAGACAGGGTCTTGCTATGGTGCCCGCTTGGAGTGCAGTGGCTATTATTAGGCATGATTATAGCATACTACAGCCTTGAACTCCTGGCCTCAATTGATCCTCCTGCCCTGGCCTCCTGAGTTGCTAGGAGTACATGCACCACTGCACTTTTGCCAGGAATCTAGATTTTCAAAAGAAAAGTATTAGGTGTCTTTTATGCAGACTTAAATTTGAGAACTGCTGTTGGAATTTAAAGTGTGGTGCCTATTAATGATGATAGTAACAGCTAGTTTTTTGTTTTTTGTTTTGTTTTGTTTTGTTTTGTTTTTTGAGGTAGGGTCTTGCTGTATCGCCCAGGCTAGAGTACAGTGGTGTGACTTCGGCTCACTGCAACCTCTGTCTCCAGGGCTTAAGTGATTCTCCCACCTCAGTCTCCCAGGTAGCTGGGACCACAGGCATGCACCACCACACCCTGCTAATTTTTGTATTTTTTGTAGAGGCACGGTTTCACCATGTTGCCCAGGTTGGACTTGAACTCCTGGGTTCAAGTGATCTACCCACGTTGGCCTCCCAAAATGCTGGGATTACAGGCGTGAACCCTTGTTTATTAATAAGCTAGTATTAATAAATGCTTATTATTTGCTCAATGGACTTGGGAAACTACAGATAAGGAAACTGAGTCTCAGAGAAGTTAAGTACTTTGCCCATGGTCATGCATCTAATAAGTAGTTGAGCCAGGTTTTTTCTTTTTTTTTCTTGTCACTGCTATACTAACATGGATAAGCCAGGTTTTTAATCCAGTTTCTGGCTTTAACATTGAAATCTGTAATTAGTTGCTATGCTGGTTTCTAGTTTCACATAAAAGTGAAACATTTTCGTGTTAAAAAAAAAAACAAAAACAACAGGTGGGTGTAGTGGCTCACTCTTGTTATCTCAGCACTTTGGGAGGCCAAGATGGGAGGATCACTTGAAGCCAGGGGTTTGAGACCATCCTGGATAACAAAGTGAGAACCTGTCTCTGTAAATAAAAAAATTAGCTAAGTGCAGCAGTGTACTCCTGTAGTCCCTTAAGAGGCTGAGGTGGGAGGACTGCTTGAACCCAGGAGTTCGAGGCTATAGTGAGGTATGATCACACCTGCAATCCAGCTTGGGCAATAGAGTGAGACTCTGTCTCTTAAAAAAAAAAATTGGAGAGGAAAATGTTTGAGGGCAAAGAAAAAAACAAAACATAAAACAACAACAAAAGACACAACAGAAGGAAGGCAAAAAGATGTTGGACAAATTGGGGTCTGGCTTGGTGGCACATACCTGTAATCCCAGCTACTTGAGAGGCTGAGGCAGGAAGATTGCTTGAGCCTAGGAGTTTGAGACTGGTCTGGGCAACATAGCAAAAATTCTGTCTTGAAAAAAGATTTTGACAAATTTGGAAAAATATCTGAAGCATATGTGACATAAAAAACTAATAATCTTATTTATGAAGATATCTTATACACCAGTAGGTGAAAGAGGCATTCCTTAATAGAAAATTATGGAAAACAATGAAAGAGCAATTTACAGAATATGAAATACAAGAAACCAAGAAACATGAAAAAATTGTTCTCACTTGCTAATGAGATACAAATTAAAATAGATGCTGTTAGCTGCACTCCACATCAAATTGGCAAAGATTAAAAAAATTATATTTCTGAGAGCTCCTGGGGGACTTTGCCCTGCACCAGCTGGGAGTGGTGTCAGTTCAGTTCCGGATTGAACAAGGCCCTTGCACATGGCATGTTGGGGGCCCAGCCTAAAGTTCTTGTCACTTCCTCATGCAAAGCCAACCAGCCATCACTATCCTGGGTGGAGCCCCACAGCATTCAGGTGGCCCTTGGCCACCTCTCCTCAGGGCCTCCCGGATAACTGAGTACCCCTCCCAGTGGCTTCCCCTTCCCCTCCCTGGGGCTGCCAGGGGCACGTCGCTCTGTGCCATGGACTGAGACCAGCTCCTGGTGACAGAATGACCTGTTTGTTGGAAATGCCTTGTTGCCAGAGAAAGGAATCTTGGAACAAAACTATTTAGTTTAATTGTGAACTGGCCACAGGGCAACTTTTTAAAAAAATCAACTTATTAAGTTGGAGCACTATAATAGCTCCTGCTGATTTAGCAACGATGTGTTTGCTAAACACATAATGTTATGTTTTATGAGGAAAAGGGATCATAAGGAAGAGTGAGGACATTAGGTGGGTAAAAGTAGCCTCGTATTAGTGTCTGTTTCTACACAGACAAAACCTTTGGGTTTTGTTCTCTTTGTCAGGTAAATGTTTGTTGCATACCTTGCTGCACAGAGAACCTCCCTGCATCTGTTTCTCTGTTCCTCTGTGGCTGACTCAATAAACTTTTCCTTCTTGGCAAAAAAAAATTATAATATCTGTTAGTGTCAAGGATTGGATAAAATGGGTGAGTTCATACATTTTTAGAGTGTTAATTGATAGAGTCTCTGCAGAGGGCTCTGTGGAGAGAGAACATCGTGGTATTTCTCAAGATCCTTAAAAGCGTTTCTCTTGACTCATCAAGACTGTGAACTTATTTTACAGAAGTAGTCAGAGATGGACATAAAGAGTTATGTGAAAGGAATTTCATCACAACTTCCTTGGTAGCAATAAAACAACCTAGAAACAACAATCATCAATGGTCAGTAAAATCATTAAGTAGAAGACAAAATGAGCAGCCACCACTTGAACCCACTTACTCATCTTAGTACCGCTAAAAGTGGGACAGCCAAACATTATGTGCTTCTTGATGTGTTATCAAAGAAAATACACAGTGCCGTCTGTAAAATATTCTTACCTAAAGTCTTAAAAGTGAATCTAATTATGTCTCTGGATTTCACTATCAATTTACAAGACATGCAGGAGATAAGAGAACAAACTAATTGATACCATGAGGATGCAATCAGATAAATCCAGAATGTGGAACATTTCACAGAACAATGGCTAGGTTTTTCCATCATATTGATGGCATTTAAAAAAAGAGGGAATCAGGGACACTTGAGAGACATAACAAAAAAAAATGCAACTTGTGGCTATTGTTGGATCCTGGTTTGAAAAACTAACTTTATCCCAACACTTTGGGAGGCCGAGGAGGGTGGATCACGAGGTCAGGAGATTGAGACCATCCTGACTAACACGGTGAAACCCCATCTCTACTAAAACAATACGAAAAATTAGCCAGGTGTGGTGGCGGGTGCCTGTAGTCCCAGATACTCAGGGGGCTGAGGCAGGAGAATAGCATGTACCCGGGAGGTGGAGCTTGCAGTGAGCCGAGATTGCGCCACTGCACTCCAGCCTGGGCGACAGAGTGAGATTCCGTCTCAAAAAAAAAAAAAAAAATTTTTTTAAAGGTACTCGAGGAAATCTGAAAAGAAACTAGGCTCTAGATGACATTAAGGAATTTGTAACTCTTCTTTTGGTGTAATTATTGCATGGTAATCATATGAAACCCAGAGTCCTTATTAGAGATGTATCCTAAAACATTTTTAGTGACATATCTGTGATGTGCTCTAAAATACAGTTAAAGGTCATGAAAATGCTAATTATCCTGATTTGATCATTATACATTGTAGACATGTATTGAAATATCACACTGTACCCCATAAATATGTACAGTTATTGTGTATCAGTTAAATAAGAGCTGGGTCCGGTGGCACATGCCTGTAGTCCCAGCTACTTGGGAGCTAAGGTGGAAAGATTGCTTGAGCCTAGGCGTTGAAGTCCAGCCTGGACAACATAGCGAGACCTGCTCTCTAAAAAACTTTTTAATATAATCATAATAAAGGCAAAAAAAAATTAATACAGTTGTTCCTCAGATTCCTCGGGGGGTTTGCTTCTAGGATCCCCCTCAGATACCAAAATCCTCTAATGCTCAGTGCTCAAGTGCCTTGTATAAAATGGCATAGTATTTGCATATGACCTATGAACATCCTGCCCTTTTCTTTAAATCACCTCTAGGTATTAACTTATAATACCTAATACAGTGTAAGTGCTATGTGAACAGTTACCATACTGTATTTTTAAATTTGTATTTTTTTTACTTTTTTATTTTTTTTTACTGAGCTTTTTCCCAAATATTTTTAATACAGATATAGGAAGGCCAATTGTAATCCAAAAATATTATTAAGGGTGGAGGATGAAAAAAAATCAGCAAAATGATAGTTACCAAAGCTGGATGATGGATACATGGGGTTTCATTTTTCTATTCTCACTACTTTGGATATGTCTGCAAATTTCCATAATAAAAATAATTTGAGAGTACTGCCCCAGAGAAGCTAATAATATGGTAAAAATCGAAAACATCTGGTTCTAAGGGTTTCAGATAAGGGACTATGAAGCTGTAGTTACTGCTAAGGATTAGAAAAGGTTTCAAGCTTCTGTGTGTTTCAAGAACTTTGTATTTCCACCAAGCCTACAGCATTAGCCCACAGCTTCACCAATTATCAACTGATAACTGAATCAATTGTCAACTGTAACTGATAAATTAACAATTATATTAGCTAATTTAAAGGTTACTTTTTTTTTAAAGACCAGGTGTCACTATGTCACCCAGGCTGGGATTTTTTTTAAAACCAAGACAGCTTTGAAAGGAAACCTGAGTCTAACTTTTACCACATCACAAATGTTTACTATTTGTGGTCACAAATATTGGTCAGCAAGAGTTTGTGCAAGGCTGATAAAAATCCCTTCTCTGAAACTAAAAATAAATGAAAGTGCTATAAAAGCAGGACAATGTTTTCAGATCCTAAGACTATTTAAGCTTGATTCTTTAATGCTTTTTATTTAAAAAGGTGTTATCAGCAATCAGTTCTGAGACCAGTTCCTGTTATTGTCTCTACAGTAATATTATAAGAAATAACTGGCAATACATCCTGTGCTCCAAAATTTGGCAGGCCCAAAGCAAATGTTTCCACTTCAATCCACATGAACAGAATCACTGCTGGGAATATAAAACAAGTTACATATTTATCACTAGGTTCTATAAATTTTATAACCTGTAAACACTCAAAACAATTAGATTTTTTTCTTATCAGTTCTTCTAAGAATACAACTGCACAATTTATAACAAGGATGAATTTGTTTTCCTAAACCTGGAGTATGAATCCTTCTAAAATCATGACCTCTAATGCCAGAGATTAAAATTGCTTGACTGCCCTCCTTTGAATTCATTAGGCATATTTAGCGTTTACCCCTATAATGGCTTCTCTCAAATGAGAAAACACTTTTGTGAGTTGTTTTTAATTATTCAGATAAAGGCCTCAGTATTACCTTAAGCTGTGTAGGTGCTAGTCATACACCTCAGTATATGAGTATATATGTGTGATTGTTACATATATTCATGTAAATATATGAATATATGCACACACACCCTTAATATATTTCATGTATATCCCATAATATTGTTCTGTTAAATAATAGCTGCATACTGTACCATATAAATAACCTGCTTTTTTCAAAACAAAAAATATAGTATAGTAACTATTCACATAGTGCTTACATTGTATTAGGTATCATAAGTAATACCTAGAGGTGATTTAAAGAAAAGGGCAGGACGTTCATGGGTCATACACAAATACTATGCCGTTTTATACAAGGCACTTGAGCATTGAGCATCAGAGGATTTTGGTGTCTGAGGGGGGATTCTAGAACCAATCCTCTGAGGAGTCTGAGGAACAAATGCATTAAATTTTTTTTGCCTTTATTATTATTATATTAAATAATTTTTTAGAGACCAGGTCTTGCTATGTTGTTCAGGCTGGACTTCAACTTCATCCCACAAATTGTGACAATTAAAATGGTCTCTAGACATTGCAAAATGTTCCCTGGGGGGCAAAATCTTCCTCAGTTAAGAACTACTGAACCCTGGGTGCAGTGGCTCACACCTGTAATCCCAGCACTTTGGGAAGCCGAGGTGGGTGGATCACCTGAGGTCAGAGTTCGAGACCAGCCTGACCAACATGGTGAAATCCTGTCTCTACTAAAAATACAAAATTAACCGGGCGGCGTGGTGGCGCATGCCTGTAATCCCAGCTACTCAGGAGTCTGAGGTAGAGGTTGTAGTGAGCCGAGATTGCTCCATTTCTCTGGGCAACAAGAACAAAACTCCATCTCAAAAAACAAACAAACAAACAAACAAAACCAAAACAACTACTGACCGAATTAGACTGATCAGATAATTAGGATTTTAAGCGTTAAAAAATTTATCTAGCTAGTGAGATAGAAATAAATTGTGGGTCAGGTGTGGTGGCTCAGGCCTGCAATCCCAGAAGATCAAGACCAAGGATCTCTTGAGCCCAGGAGTTCAAGAGCAGCCTTGGCAACATAGAGAGACCCTGTCTGTACCCCCTCCCCCCAAAAAATAGTATATGTTGAGATCAGGCTTTATTTAAAAAGATACATAGTCACCAGCCCTTTATAAACTGCCCCTAGCATGTATAGCTATAGCTGATCTCTCTGTCCATTTGTTGGGGAGTTTCTTTTCCTAGTTTGATTGTAAATGCCATATACATTTATTTCATTATATTAGCTTGCCTAGAAAAATTTGAATAGAAGTTGCGTTGAAATAGTTAATTGTGAGCTAATATTTAGTTAAAAACTGAGGCTTACTTACCACTAGATGGACCCATTCTCATGATGAAGAAAACTGAAAATTGCTTTAAAAAAATACTGAAGACATATCTAAGCTTGTAGTATACCTAATTAATGGATTTTTTTATATCAAATATGTAATCTCCCACATTTTTCTATAGAGATTTGTTATGATGGTTTTGTAACTTTATAACCCTATCTGTAAATGTTTTAATGTATAACTGAACCATTAGACTAAGACTCTGTGTATTTGCATATAAAGAATATTAAAAGGAAAATGGTACTTTCCTAGATTACATATCTTCACATGGCATATTAGCTAATTGACAATTATTCTTACATTTCCTATTCATAAAAATATTTAATCTTGCAAGAGTAAAAATTGGATACAAAAACAGTAGCTTAGGTGAGAAACATCAAAAGTTGAAATATTTGTTGCTTGAATTGGTCTGAAATAGAAGATAGTAAGGAAATTTACATGTTGGATTAAGACACATGAATACAAAAATGCAGCGCACATCTTTGTGTGGCTTTTTTGAAGCACTTTTTCTTACAAAGTAATGGAGATAATGGAATTTATAGATTTTCTTGGTCATAGCTATTTATTTCTAAGTGATGTCTTTCAGTTCAAGACTGATCTCTTTATTTTTTATCTTCTCACTTCAGAAACTTCATTTCGCTTATATTGTTTCTATTATTGTCAAGCTTTGTGGTTTAACTAGGTTCTTGTCCTGAGCCTGTAAACATACCTAAACTTGTTAAATAATCCCCTCCTGCTAAAAAAAACCCCGTACACTTCTTTCTGTTTTGCATTCCCTCTTCCTTTCTCAGCCGACTTTTTAAAAGAATCTATACTTAAATCCATTTATTCCTATCCACTTTCTTGCAGTCTGGAGTCCTCCCTCAGCATTGTTTTTTGTTTGTTTGCTTTTTAAGACTGTGTCTCACTCAGTCATCTGCGCTAGAGTGCAGTGGTGTAATCATAGCTCACTGTATCCTCAACCTCCTGGTCTCAAGGAATCCTCCCACCTCAATTTCCTGAGTAGCTGGGACTACAGGCACTTGCCACCATGCCTGGCTATTTTTTAAATTTTATTTTTTGTAGAGATAGGGTCATACTCTATTGTCCAGGCTGGTCTTGAACTCCTGGCCTCAAGTGATATTCCTGCCTCGGCCTCCTAAAGTGGCAGGGATTACAGGCGTGAGCCACTGCACCTGGCTAGCACTCTTAATCAAATAGTGATTTTCCATTCTAATCATTATGTGACATTTAAACACTCATATCTTAGAAAAGTTCCCTTACTTGGCATACATGACCCTGTGTTTTTGTTCTTTGAAGCCCATCATGGTTCATTCTCAGTCTTTTTTTGAGATGATGTCTCACTCTGTCGCCCAGGCTAGAGTGCAGTGGCATGATCTCAGCTCACTGCAGCCTCTGCCTCCTGGGCTCACGCGATTTTCCTGCCTCAGCCTCCCGAGTAGCTGGGATTACAGGCCACCGCCACCAACTCCAGTTAATTTTTGTATTTTTAGTGGAGATGGGGTTTCTCCATGTTGGCCAGGCTGGTTTTGAGCTCACCCCCCACCAGCCTCAGCCTCCCAAAGTGCTGGGATTACAGGCCAGAGCTGTAATACAGCTGTAATCAGCTGCAATCAGGAGTGGTTTTTCTAAACTCTGGTAATTTTATTGCCATGCTTAAAATTCTTCACTATATCTCCATTGCCTTTATACTCTTTAGTATGTTTCACAAGTTTTTTCAGGATTTTGACCCTTTCATCCTCTCCAACTGCATTTGGCATTTCTTACCACACCTCATATTCCAGCCATTCTGATTTATTTATAGTTTGCCATATGTGCTTTTTTGATGACTATATTTACATTTGCACAGATTGTTCCTACTGTCTGCAGTTCCATTGTATAAATATCCTTGTTTATTGAGGGTTGGTCAATGACTAAGGTTTTTATTCTAAATATTAATGGTCATTTTATTATACCAGGAATGTAGAAATTGGTGATTTGGCTCAATTGATAGTTTTCAAAAAATTTTTAAGAGTAACATGTTTTGTGGTGGGCAGGCCTATGCAAACCTATCCCCAAAGTCCAAGGAAGCAAAGAAACCAAAGAAAGAGGCTGACAAATCTGATTTCTTAGAAAGAGATATTTAGTAGGGACTTAAAAAGAAACCAAGCCTGCATCTCAGGTAGCAGTGAGATAAGATGGTGGATCCCCAGCATTACTCCCAAGAGCCAGGGCTTATATACCTTAGGAAACAGGTGATTGAGGAGGGATAAGTAGAACAAGTAAGTACAATCACATCAAGGTTGTTTTTACCCATGGGCAGGATTTATAGTTAGGACATGCTGTTACACAAAGAACAGAAGATAAACTAGAAATCTTAGAGGCCTTCCCAGAACTGGGGTTAATCAGAAGTCAACATGGGCAGATTAGCATCCAAGATGGAGTTGCTTTGGCCTCCACATAGCAAAAGCTTTTTTTGGAAAGAACTCCTACCATAATAAACAAGTGAGATTAAAGTGATTTTTTTGGCATATATTTTTAAATGTATCAAATGTATAACCTGGATTTTTGGTAAAGTTCATTGCTGAGAACAAGGCCATATTGATGAACACAAACATTTGGATTATGTTATTAATACAAACTGCAGACTTATACCAGCATCTCACTTTAGCATCTAGCTAAAAAAATCAACATATTGAGGTATAATTTTATATAAAACAGGATTCATTTACATTGTACAATCTGATGATTTTTTTTTTATTTTTGAGACAGTGTCTCACTCTCACCCAGGCTGGATTGTAGTGATGCCATGGTGGCTCACTGCGCCCTCCACCTCCTGGACTCAAGCCATCCTCCCCTCTCAGCCTCCTGAGTAGCTGGGACTACAGGCACTGGGACTACAGGCACACACCACCATGCATGGTGAATTTTTGTATTTTTTCTAGAGACAGGTTTCACCGTGTTGCCCAGGCTGGTCCTGAACTTCTGGGCTCAAGTTATTTACCCGGCTTGGCTTCCCAAAGTGCTGTTATCACAGGTGTGAGCCACCAGCCTGGAAGAGTCTGAGGTTTGATAGATGTAGGTACTGGTAAAACCACAGTATGAGGGTTCCAGTTCCTCTGCATCCTCAGGAACACTTGACAGGGGGTCACTCTTTTCAATTTTAGCTATTTGAATGAATGTATACTAGGATCTCATTGTGGTTTTAACTTACATTTTCTTGACAATTGATGATGTTAAGCAACTTATGTGCTTTGTGGTCTTACATATTTTATAAAGTTCAGATCTTTTGTCCAGGTTTGAAAAAAATTGAGTTATCTTATTGAACTGTAACAGTTCTTTTAAAAAAAATTTTTTTTGGTATCAGCAAATATTGCCTGACAAAATAGTTCTTTATATATTCCAGATGTAAGTCCTTTGCCAGATATATGTGTTGCAAATATTTTCTGTGGCTGGCCTTTTGGTTTCTTTATTTAAATTTAAATTTTAGATTCAGTGGGTAACATGAGCAGGTTAAGACCCCACCCGCCTAAGACCCCACCCATCGGATCATCTGGAACTTCTGTCCGGAGACGAGAGACGAGAGACCGACTGGAAATTCTGTCGGTCAAGGTCCAAACCTAAAAGACTCACTGGCACAGACATGTTATAAGGGATATTATATTGTGAGAGGCAGCAGTTTGGGCGTCTGTTGGTTTTATTACCCAGATAGTGAACATAGTACCCAATAGGGAGTTTTTCAGCCCTTGCTTTTATTCCTGTCTTCCTCCTGTTGGAATCCCCAGTGTCTGTTGTTCTGCCTTTATGTCTGTGTGTACCCAAAGTTTAGCTCCAACTTATAAGTGAGAACATGTGATATGTGGTTTTCTGTTTCTGCGTTAATTCACTTGGGATAATGGCCTCCAGCTGCATCCATGTTACTGCGAGGGATGTGATTTCATTCTTTTTTATGGATGCATAGTATTCCATGGTATATATGTACTGCATTTTGTTTACCCAGTCCACCATTGATGGACACCTAGGTTAATTCCATGTCTTTGCTATTGTAGATAGTGCTGTGGTAAGCATAGAAGTGCAGGTATCTTTTTGGTAGAATTTTCCTTTGGGTATATTTCCAATAATGGGATTGTGGGTCAAATGGTAGTTCTGTTTTTAGTTCTTTGCAAAATCTCCAAATTGCTTTCCACAGTGACTAAACTAACTTACATTCACCCCAACATTGTATAAGCATTCCCTTTTCTCTGCAGCCTCTCCAGCATCTGTTATTCTTTGACTTTTTAGTAATAATCATTCTGACTGGTGTGAGATGGTATCTCACTGTGGTTTTTATTTGCATGTCCATGGTAAGTGATGGTGAGCATTTTTTCATTTTTGTTGGCCACTTGTATGTCTTCTTTTGATAACTGTCTGTTTATGTCCTTTTCCCACTTTTTAATGGGGTTATTTGCTTTTTGCTTGTTGAATTATATAGATTCTGGATATTAGTCCTTTTTCAGATACACAGTCTGTGAATATTTTCTCCCATTCTTAGGTTGTCTGTTTACTCTGTTGATAGTTTATTTTGCTGTGCAGAAGCTCTTTAACTTAATTATGTTCCACTTGTCAATTTTTGTTTTTGAGGAGTTAGACATAAATTCTTTGCCTCAGCTGTTATCCGCAAGGATATTTCCTAGGTTTTCTTCCAGGGTTTTTATGGTTTGCAGTCTTACATTTAAGTCTTTAACCCATCTTGAGCTTTTTTTTTTTTTTTTTTTT
>NW_012102787.1:2278790-2290026 GCF_000951045.1 Mandrillus leucophaeus
ATAAGTAGGAGTCCAGTTTAATTCTTCTGCATATGGTTAGCCAGTTTTCCTAGCCCAGTTTATCGAATGGGGTACCCTTTTCCCATTGTTTATTTTTGTTGACTTTGTTGAAGTTTGGTTACTTGAAGGTATGTGGCTTTATTTCTGGGTTCTCTATTCTATTCCATTTGTCTATGTGTCTGTTTTTGTAGGTGTATCATGCTCTTTTTGGTTACTGTAGTCTTATTAGTACAGTTTGCGACTGGTTGTAATGTGATGCCTTCATCTTTGTCCTTTTTGCTTAGGATTGCTGTGGCTATTTGGGTTCTTTTTTTGGTTCCATATGTTATAATAGTTTTTTTCTTCTGTGAAAGAAAAATGCTGTTGGTAATTTGACAGGAATGGGGTTGGATCTGTAGATTGCTTTGGACAATATGGACATTTTAACAATATTGATTCTTTCAATCCATGAACATGGAATTTTTTTTATTTGTTTGTGTTGTCTGTGATTTCTTTCAGCAGTGTTTTGTAGTTCTCCTTATACAGATCTTTCACCTCCTTGGTTGGGTATATTCCTAGGTATTTTATTTTTTTGTGTGGCTATTGTAAATGGAATCGTGTTCTTCATTTGGCTCTCAGCTTGAACATCATTGGTTTATAGAAATGTTATTGACTTTTGTATGTTGATTTTGTATTCTGAAAATTTACTGAAATAGAGAACGTTTGATGGCTTCTCTTTCTATTTGGATGCCTTTTATTTCTTTCTTTTGCCTGATTGCTCTTGCTAGGACTTCTAGTACTATGCTGGATAGGAGTGGTGAGAGTGGGCCTCCTTGTCAGGTTCGTTTTCTTAAGGGGATTGGTTCCAGCTTTTGTCTGTTCAATATTATGTTGGCTGTGGGTTTAGCATAGATGGCTCTTATTATTTTGAGGTATGTTCTTAAGTGTGTAGTTTGTTTAGGATTTTTATCATGCAGGAATGCTGGATTTTGTCGAATGCTTGTTTTGCATCTATTGAGATGATCATGTGGTTTTAGTTTTGAATTCTGTTTATGTGTTGAATCATACTTATTGATTTGCATATGTTGAACCAACACTGCAACCCAGGAGCAAAGTTTGCTTGAAGCAGTGAATTAACTTTTTGATGTGGTGCTGGATTTGGTTTGCTAGTATTTTTTTGAGGATTTTTGTGTCTATGTTTATCCGGGGTATTGACCTATAGCATTGTTTTCTTTTGTTGTGTTTTTGCCAGATTTTGGTATCACAATATGCTGGTTTTGTAGAATGAATTAGGAAGGGGTCCCTTCTCTTCAATTTTTGGGGATCATTTCAGCAGGATTGGTACCAGCTCTTTGTATGTCTGGTAGAATTGGGCTGGGAATCCATCTGGTCTAGGGCTTTTTTTTTTTTTTGAAACAGTTTCACTCTATTGGCCAGGCTGGAGTGTAGTGCTGCAATCTTAGCTCACTGCAACCTCTGCCTCCTGTGTTCCAGCAATTCTCATGCCTCAGCCTCCTGATTAGCTGGAATTACAGGTGTGTGCCACCATGCCTGGCTAATTTTTGTATTTTTAGTCAAAACTAAATTTAGTCAAAACAACATTGGTTTCGCCATGTTGGCCTGGCTGGTCTTGAATTCCTGGCCTCAGTGATCTGCCTGCCTCAGCCTCCCAAAGTGTTGGGATTATAGGTTTGAGCCACTGTGCCTGACCAGGGCTTTTTTGGGGTTGGTAGGTTTTTTATAACTGACTCAATTTCGGAGTTCATTATTAGCTTGTTCAGGGTTTCAGTTTCTTCCTTCTTCAGTTGTGAAGTTGTGTGTTTCCAGGAATTTATTCATTTTCTCTGGATTTTCTAGTTTGTGTGCATAGAGGTATTCAGAATAGTCTCTGAGAATCTTTTGTGTTTCTGTGGGGTTGGTTGTAATGTCACTGTTGTCATTTCAGATTCTGCTTATTTGGATCTTCTCTCTGTTTTTTTCTTTGTTAATCCAGCTAATGGCCTGTCGATCTTGTTTATCCTTTCCAAGAAACAACTTTTCATTTCACTATATAGTTTTCTTTGTATGGCTTTTTGGGTCTCAATTTCTTTTTGCTCTGCTCTGATTTTAGTTATTTCTTTTCTCCCGCTAATTTTGGGATTTGTTTGCTTTTGTTTTTCTAGTTCCTTTAGATGTGATATTAGATAGTTTGAGATCTACTTTTCTTTTCTTTTTCTTTTTGGTGACAGGATCTCACCCTGTCAGCCAGGCTAGAGGTCAGTAGCATGATCATAGCTCACAGCAGCCTCAAGCTCCAGGGCTCAAACAGTCTTCCTGCCCTAACCTGAGTAGCTAGGATTACAGGTGCATGCCATCACGCCTGGCTGATTTTCAATTTTTTTTTTTTTTTTTTGTAGAGATGGGGTCTTGCTTTATTGCCCACGCTGGTCTTGAACTCCTGGGCTCAGGTGATCCTTCTGCCTTGGCCTCCCAAAATGCTGGGATTACAAGTATGAGCCACCATGCCCAGGTGTTTCTATCTTCTTCTTCTTCTTTTTATTTTATTTTTTGAGATAGGGTCTTACTTTATCACCCAGGATGGAGTTCAGAGGCACAATCTCGGCTCACTGCAGCCTTGACCACCCGGGTTCAAGCAATCCTCCCACCTCAGCACTCCCCCAGTAGCTGGGACTACAGGCACGTGCCACTATACCTGGCTTATTACTTTCTTTCTTTCTTTTTTTGCTTTTTTTTGGTAGAGACGGAGGTCTTGCTATGTTGCCCAGGCTGGTTTCGAACTCCAGACCTCAAACCATCTGCTTGGCCTCCCAGAGGGCAAGAATTACGGACATGAGCCACTGTCTCCAGCCATTTCTATCTTCTTGATGTAGGCATTTAGTGCTGTGAATTTTCCTCTTAACACTAATTTTGCTGCATATCAGAGATTTTGGTATGTTTTACCTCTGCTTTCATTTGTTTTCAAATAATTTTTTGTTTTCTTTCTTAATTTCGTTGTTTGCCCAAAAGTCATTCAGGAGGAAGTTGTTTCATTTCCATGTAATTGTGTGGTTTTGAGAGTTTATCTTGGTATTGATTTCGATTTTTATTTCACTGTGGTTCAAGCACATACTTGGCATGATTTAGATTTTTAAAAAAAAATTTATTGAGACTTGCTTTATTACCCATCTGGAAGTTCCTGTTTTATGAATCTGCATGCTACAATATTGGGTGTATATACATTTAGGATAGTTAAGTCTTCTTGTTGAATTGAACTTTTTATTATTATATAATGATCTTTGTCCTTTTTTATTGCTTTTGGTTTAATGTTTATTTATCTGAAACAAGACTAGCAACCCCTGCTCTTTTTTGTTTTTCATTTGCATGATAGATCTTTCTCCATTCCTTTACTTTGAAGCTGGGGGTATGAGTTGGTTTCTTGAAGATAGCAGAAAGTTGGTTCTTCTTTTATTTAAAATTCAATTTGCCACCCTGTGTCTTTTAAGTGGAGTGTTTAGACTGCTTACATTCAAGGTTAATGATATGTGAGATTTTTTTCCAGTGGTGGTGTTGTTGGCTGGTTGCTTTGTAGCCTTGATTGTGTAATTGTTTTACAGGGTCTGTGGGCTGTGTACTTACATATATTTTTGTGGTAGCAGATACTGTTTTTGTTTCCATGTTTAGAACTCCCATAAGTATCTCTTGTAAGGCCAGTCTAGTGGTAACAAATTCCCTTAGCAATTGCTTGTCCCACAAAGATTTTATTTCTCCTTTGTTTATGAAGCTTAATTTGGTGGGATATGGAATTCTTGGCTTGAATTTCTCCTAGGATGCTAAATATAGGTCCCTAGTCTCTTCTGGCTTGTAAGATTTCTACTGAGAAGTCTGCTATTAGCCTGATGAGGTCCCCTTTGTAGACTCTTTTTCTAGTTGCCTTTAAGATTTTTTCTTTTGCATTGACCTTGGAAAGTCTGATGACTGTGTGCCTTGATGATGGTAGTTTTGTATAGTACCTCACAGGGGTTTTCTGAATTTCTTATATTAGCATGTTGACCTGTCTAGCAACTTTGGAGACATTTTTGTGGATTATTTCCTCAAATATGTTTTTCATGGTGCTTATTCTCTCTTCTCAGGAATACCAGTGGGTTGTAGGCTTGGTCACTTTATATAATCCCATTATTTCTCAGAGGCTTTGTTCATTTGTTGAAGATCCTTTCTCTTTATTTTTGTCTGACTCAGTTGCTTCAAAGGATTGGTCGTCAAGCTCTGAGATTCTTTCCTCTGCTTGGTTTAGTCTGTTGTTAATCATCTCTTCTAAGGCCAGTTGTTAAGGTTTTTAATTGTATTTTGAAATTCCTGTGGTGAATTGAATTTCAGATTGGTTCTTCCTTAGTATACCTATGTTCTATTTCAAATCTTGGATTGTTTTTCTAGCTTCTTTGGATTGGGTTTCAACCTTCTCTTGGGTCTTGTTGAGCTTCCGTGACATCCATATTCTGAATTCTGTGTCTGTAATTTCAGACATTTTCTTCTGGTTGGGATCCATTGCTAGGGAGTATATGCAATCCTTTGGAAATAACAAAACACTCTCACTTTTTGAATTGCCAGAGTTCTTGCAGTGATTTCTTCTCATCTGAGGGAACTGGTGCTTCTTTTTCTTTTTGTATTTGCTGTTGATTGAATTGGGGGTTTTGTTTTTATATTCTTTTGTCCCTTGAGAGTTTGACGGTGGTGTATATTGTGTATAGTCAGTTGGCTTCATTTCTGGGTACTTTCAGAGGGCCAAGGGTCCTGGGTTGTAGATAGCCTTCTGTGAGGGTTTCACAGGCTTTGCATGTTAAAGCAGTGTGTTTTTGTTTGGTGGTGTAATTCAAGCTGCAGTTGGTGCTTAAATGTAAGGGCAGATAGGCTCTTACACAGCTGCGCATGCCCTCTTTGTATCTCACTGTATCCTCAGCAGTGCTCTGGAGAGAGGAGGCAGGGGGTAAGATACGACTTTCTCTCCAAGTCTGTTCTTAAGCCTTGGTGGTATCCCCCTCAATACTGGCACTGTCCACGTTTCCTTTGCTCTGTGTGGGGCTTTGGTGGGCTTCTCTTCCTGCTCCCTTAGGTATGATTCAAGCCAAGGGTTAGGCCACCAGGAGACCTAAAACTCCTTAGGGACCTACCAGTTTCCTGTGCTTGTCAGTCAGAGTGGGTTGTGGGTATGTCTGCAGGTAGTCTGATAATGCAGTGGGTCAAGCAAGGGTGGTGGATCCTCAGGCAGGGAAGTGGCACTGTGTGTGTGTAGCCAGTATAATGACCATGGCCTGAGGTTTGCAGCCCAGCAGATGGCTGTGTGGCCCTCACAACTTGCACTCCCCCGACCTGGCTGGTCTCTCTCTGGTCTGTCCCAGGAGCAGGTGCAACTGGACCGGCCAGGCTTGTCTCAAAAACCCTGCGTGCCCAGTGTTTTGAGCCATTTCAGATGTTCCAGGCCATGGGGCTTCCTGGGGAAGAAACCTTATCTGGATGTCAGGCCACACCTATCCTGGACTGGTCTTCTGAAGAGAGGGATACCTAGTTTCCAGGCCACACTCTTCTCTGTGTTCTGAGAGTGAGGGTTCCTTTCCTGCCCAAGCTCAGGCTGTAGATCTCAGCTCAATACTCCTGGGCAGTGTGCCTGAGTCCTGGGGAGTTGGGACCAGGCCTGCACATTTGTCCTCCGGCCCCTTGGGATCAGGGACTGTCTGTGCTGGGAGTGATAAATTGCTCCCAGGCTGCCAGCAGAACACTCAGGCAGGGAAGTGGAGGCTGTTCTGTAGGCACCCTCTTGCGGGAGCAGCCAGGCAGGCAGTCTTGGAAGAGCTGGCAGGCAAAGGGGCATGTGAATCAGATACACTCCGGTCCTATGGCAGTGTCAGTCTTACTCTCTTTGCCCAGCAGATAGCAGGACCTACAGCCACTCAGTACAAGCTGGAGAGCCTTGGAGGATGGGCCCTATGGTGGTGTTTTGCTGCAGCTGCACTGTGGTCTGTGGGGCTCATGGCTACAATCTTGTAGCTAGGATCCCAGAGGACCACGGTGGGAGTGTGGTGCCCAGGGTTCCTTCTCTTAGCCCTCCTTTAGGTCCAGACCGGAACTGGGGGCCAGTCCTGGTGCCTAGTTACTCCAAGCAGTCTGCCTCGCTTCCTCCCTCTTCAAACACTGTGTCTGCATTGCCTCTTTATTGGCTTTCAGTGTTTTCTCTCAAAATATCTGTTCAAAGTTGCAGGATTTTTATTGTCAAGTTTTTGGTGGTTCAAAGTTTGGTGGCTTACCTGATACTTTGGTTCCTTTTCATGGAAGAGGCGTTTTTCAGCTGTAGGTAGTTGGCCATCTTGCCCAGAACTCCTTTTTATTTTCTTAATGATGTCTTTCAAAGAGCAAACCCTTACTGTTTTGAAGTAGTCTGATTTATCAATGTTTTTCTTCATTTCATGCTTTTTGTGTTTTATCTAAGAAATCTTTTCTACTCTAAGCTTGCAAAGATTTACTTCTATATTTTCTTCTATAAGTTTTGTAAATCTATCTAGTTTATTTCTGTATTTGATCTTAGTTGTACTCTATCAGTATGATCTATATATACAGAGAAGAATAATTTGTAGAAGGTAATGTTAGAAAGATACAGGCTGGGCATTGTGGCTCACGCCTGTAATCCCAGCACTTTGGGAGGCTGAGGTGAGAGGATTGCTTGATCCCGAGTTTGAGAGCCGCCTGGGCAACATAGTGAGACCCTGTCTTTACCATAAAAGAAAAATTAGCTGGGGACAGTGGTGTGAGCCTATAGTTCCAGCCACTCTGGAGGTTGAGGCGGGAGGATCACTTGAGCCCAGGAGGTCAAGGCTGTGGAAACCGATCATGCCACTGAACTCCAGCCTGGTTGACAGAGTGAGATCCTGTCTCTAAAAAAAAAAAAGATACGGCTTAAATATCAGAAAATCCTTTAATTAAATAGAAATAACAGGAAAAGCTTCATTTTGAAGACTGTAGGAGAGTCAGCAATATTGTCATGTTTTAATTACTGTTTTCAAACTAGTTATATTAGCCTGTTCTCACCCTGCTATAAAGATACTACTCGAGACTGGGTAATTTATAAAGGAAAGAGATTTAATGGTCTCACAGTTCAGCATGCCTAGGGAGGCCTCAGAAAACTTACAATCGTGATGGAAGGGGAAGCAGGCACGTCTAACGTGGTGAGAAGAGAGAGCGAGCGCGTGAAGGAGGAACTGTCAAACACTTACAAAACCATCAGATCTCATGAGAACTCACTCACTATCACAAGAACAGCATGTGGGAAACCACCTCCATGATTCACTCACCTCCCACCAGATCCCTGCCTCGTGGCGATGGTGGGGATTACAAATTGAGATGAGATTTGGGTGGGGACACAGAATCGAACCATATCAGTAGTTAAAATGATCTTGAATATGTTCTGAAAAAGAGTTTAAGAAAATAAATTTTCTTTCTCAGCTGGTTTCTTTCTTCTAAAAATTTATTTCAAAAGATTATAACCTAACTTGAAAATACAGTTAGTTTCTAGAGAGCTTCAAGGTAACTTTATTTTTATTGTACTATGTATCTATCAATTAATTGTTTTCTGTAGCTAGTCACTTTTGTTGATTATAGTTAATTAGTATCAGGCCCCATATGAATTTATATTTCTATTAGTTTATTTGCTCTGGTCTAGTTTCTGAATTTTAGAAAATAGGGTTTGACTATTTTGCAAATATATGCCATTGATCGTGAAGAGGACCTTTTTTTTCTGCTAGAGAAATGTAAAGCTTGAGGGTCAGAAGGGTCTTGTGTGTATGTGTTTTATGTGTCCTTTTGAGTTGTGTGTTTGATGAAAATACCTCCTTATTTAAAATGCTTGGAAACTTCTAGTTTTAGTAGAACTTGTTAAACAGTAGAGACAGTTTTAAATCAATATACTTATATATTGCACTTAAACTTCTAGCTAGCTATAAATTAGATTCTAAGCAATTTAAACTGACAAGTTATCAAGTTATAAGAGGTGTTTCAAGTTAAAAAATTAAAAAATGTAATTGTTTTATAAACTAGCTGAAATGTTTTGGTTGCAGGTTGGAATTTTAAAGTAAATGTGGCCTCTTAAGTGACTTATTAATTTTAACCAAAGCTACTTTATTTCCTAGGTGTTCATTGTACTCATGGCTTCAATCGCACTGGTTTCCTCATATGTGCCTTTTTGGTGGAGAAAATGGATTGGAGGTATCTGTATCTTGTTATAATGGAAGATATATTTGTAATTAAAATTTTTATTGATATTTTAGTTGCAGAATTTTGTATTATCAAGTTTTTGGTGAACTCATGATTAATGTAATTTGAACTGCTTTTCATTTATATATGGTTAATCTTTATACTGCCATTACTTGGTGGGGTGTGTGTGTGTGTGTGTGTGTGTGTGTGTATGTGTGTATATGTATGTTTTGTTTTGTTTTTTTGAGACAAGGTTTCTTCCGTCATCCAGGCTGGAATGTAGTGGTGTGATCATGGCTTGTTGTAGCCTTCACCTCTTGGGATCAAGCAATCCTCCCACCTCAGCCTCTCAAGTAGCTGGGACCACAAGTGTATGCCACCTATGCTTGGCTAATTTTTTCTTTCTTTTTTTTTTTTTTTTTGTCTAGTGAGGTGGTCTCCATGTGTTACCCAGGCTGGTCTTGAATTCCCGGGCTCAAGTGATCCTCTACCCTTGGCCTCCCAAAATGTTGGGATTACAGGCATGAGCCACCACATCCAGCCAGCTGTTTTGTATTAACCAGCGAAACACTTTGAGTGCTTATTAATTTCATAAACTGTGTATTTACTTTTTCAGATTTTTTTTCACCTCTTATAGAATTATCAGAGACAGATTCTTCCAATATTTTGTATTTGTATCCAGCTTTGGAAATTACTATTGTTGTTTTTTACCTTTTAAATACAGGTTGTGTATCCCTTATCTGAAATGCTTTTGAGTAGATGTGTTTCAGATTTTTTTTCACATTTTGGAATATTAGCATTATATTTACCAGTTGAACATCCTTAATCTGAATATCCAAAATCAGAAATGCTCCAATAAGCATCTCCTTTGAGCTTCCCATCAATGCTCAAAAGGTTTTGGGTTTAGGAACATTTAGGATTTAATTTTGGATTAGGGATACTCAACTGATAGCTTTTTTATAGCTGTTGAGTACTAGGACAAGTTTATAATGACATACAAAAGGAATTATTTTTGGGAGAGTGTTACTCCTTTTAAGTCAACCAGCAAATGTTTATTGAGCATCTGTTATTTTTGAAGTACGTTTTTAGATCCTGAGAGATTATGACTTTAGTACCTAATATTCTTAAGAGAATATATTACTAACTGAATCTTCTTGTTGACCGATGGAGCGTCATTATTTATGTTTACAAAGGCTTTCACATAGTAGGTCCTTTTTTGAATATAATCAGATGAAGTACACATATGATTTTTGCATTTTGCAGTATGCGTTGGTGGTGGTTCTGTACTGCATGTACTTTCTAGCTCTGACCATTCAGATGCTCTCCACAGTTATCTCAGTTTCCTGTGTCAGATTCAGCGTGTGCTTACCCTCTCTTTGATGATCTAGACTCTTAATGCCTGGATCTGTTGAAAGTTCCTGTAAAATCAATATGCTTTTATTTTGCTCACATTGTTATTTTTTTTTGACTGGTTTCCCTGCAGAGTCAGACCTCAACCTTCAAGACTTTATTTAAATTCTTCACAGACCCTATCTAGGCCTCTACTATATACTCACAGCAATTTAGTTTTAGAATTTCAGAATTTTCAGAATACCTTATATTAAAACATTTTCAGAATGAATTTGTCCCTTAATAGATTGAATGACTTGAGGGTGAGGATTGTGATTTGTCCATTTTATAGACTTCTATTATACTTTATATGGAGCCTTGAATAATAAGTGAGATTTTGATAAGCCTGCATAAATGGAGGATAGCGAGGAAATTGCATGGTGTTTGTTTCCCATAGTATCGAAGCAGCAGTTGCTACTTTTGCCCAAGCCAGACCACCAGGAATCTACAAAGGTGATTATTTGAAGGAACTTTTTCGTCGGTATGGTGACATAGAGGAAGCACCACCCCCACCTCTATTGCCAGACTGGTGTTTTGAGGATGATGAAGATGAAGATGAGGATGAGGATGGAAAGAAGGAATCAGAACCCGGGTCAAGTGCTTCTTTTGGCAAAAGGAGAAAAGAACGGTTAAAACTGGTAATGTTTAAAAATATTATAATAGGTTTTATTTCTTCTGCAAGCTTATTGAGATTTATAAAAATGGAATATTGGCCATGTTTCTTTAGCTAGGTCAGATGATTCATCCTAGCCCTTTCAAAAAAAAATTTTTTTTTTTTTTTTGAGACAAGGTCTTGCTCTGTTGCCCAGGCTGGAGTGTAGTGGTAGCCTTGACCTCCTGGGCTCAAGTGATCTTCCCACCTCACTTTCCTGAGTAGCTGGGACTGTAGACATGTGGCAACATGACTGGCTAATTTTTAATTTTTACATTTTCTGTAGAGAAGGGTCTCACTTTGTTGCCCAGTCTGGGTTTGAACTCCTGGACTCAAGTGATCCTCCTACCTTGGTCTCCCAAAGTGTTGGCATTACTGGCATGAGCCACTGTGCTTGGCCTTTAAAGATTCTTAATAGCCACGAGTCTTTTTCAAAGAGAAAAATTGCAGTTATGTAAATTTCTCCTGCTTTTGTTTCTTAGGGAAACCAAATAACTTTTAGATATTAGATTGAGAACTTACTATTTCTTTACAAAGTATTGTGAGATTTCAACTAAATACCTAGTGAATATTTTTGCTAATGCTTTACAAAATTGTCACACAGTTAAAAGTAACTTTACATATGAATTCTGCATCCCCCTCCATGGGTGATGCTTTCATGCTTTCCATAAAATTAAATCAAGAAGACTCACTTCTCTAGCCAACCTTTAATAATCTTCTAGAAATAAAAGAGCTAACCATAAATACGAGGGGTTATCTTCTTTTATTGGAGGATAGAAGAACTGTCGAGAGGAAAAGTACTGGTTGTACTTGTACACACACAAGTATATGAGATAGGCCAAAGGGAAAAGTTAGGAAAAGTATGGAGGTAATTGTGTTAATGAAATTATTAATTAAGGTTCCTGGTATATTATGGTTGAGTGGTATACACCATGATTCATTTATTAGTAGGCATGGTTCACAGGCAAGGAAGTAAATGCTTTGTTAGTTTATGTAAACCAT
>NW_012102787.1:2292181-2301794 GCF_000951045.1 Mandrillus leucophaeus
ATTTTCTTTTTCTTTTTATTTTTTTTGAGACAGAGTCTCCTTCTGTGGCCCAGGCTGGAGTGCAGTGGTGCAATCTCAGCTCATTGCAACCTCTGCCTCCCGGGTTTAAGCGATTCTACTGCCTCAGCCTCTTGAGTACCTGGGACTACTGGCGCATGCCACTACGCCTGGCTAATTCTTGTATTTTTAGTAGAGACAGAGTTTCACCATGTTGGCCAGGCTTGTGTGGATCTCTTGACCTCAGGTGATCCACCTGCCTCAGCCTCCCAAAGTGCTGGGATTACAGGCGTCAGCCTTCTTTGGATATTTTCTTCTGACCTATCATGGCGTTTACTAATGTCCTCATTAAGCTTTGTCTAAGCTGCTGTTAAACTCATCCTTGACTGCTTAGTTTTAGTTATTTTACTTTCACTCCTGGAATTTCCATTTGATTTTTTAAAAAATGATTTTCAATTCTCTGCTGGAATTCTTCACCTTGTCATTTCAGTTTTTGAAAATATTAAAACCAGTTTTTTAAAAGTCAAATAAAAAATAAAACTAATATGTGGGTCTCCTGTGGATCTTTTTAAATGTTTTTTTTCTCTTGTCCTTTTGATATCTAGTCAATTATAGTTTTTTTTTTTTTGCATACTTGAGTGTGTTTGTTTATGAAACAATTGTTTATGAAAAATTATGGGAATAATTTGAGGCTCTGGTCATGTTATCTTTCTTTAGAGAGGATTTACTTTTGCTCCTACAGAGAATTAGCAGGATATCTTAATTAAGGATTGAGGTGTTAGAAACTAGACTTTAGTTTTGGGGCACTGGTCTATTTTTGCTCTGCTCTTATTCCTGTAGCCTTTGAGGATCTTAACTAAAAGTGTGGGGAATTAAACTGGACTCCTCCTACTTGATGGCCTGTAACTCCAGCTTTTATTTCCCATTCCTGTGATATTGCTGAAATTTCTCTTCAGCTTCTTACTGTCTTAGCTACCATTTTTGAAACAGTGCCTCTTGAGGAGAGTAGTATAAGGGAAAAGCTGTAGAAGATGTCTAGCTCAGCTTTCTGGGCTCCCCTTCCCTCTTGAGTTTTTGGCCCTTCAAGTCCTTATTGCCTTTCTAATTCTCTGAGGTCTGCAAATGAATTCTTTAACATTGTCCAGCTTTTTTTGTTTGTGGCTACAAAATTAGTCTAATTAGGCTGGGTGTGGTGGCTCATACCTGCAATCTCAGCACTTTGGGAGGCTGAGGTGGAAGGATTGCTTGAGCTCAGGAGTTTGAGACTAGCTTGGGCAATGTCGTGAGACCTTGTATCTACAAAAAATTAAAAAAATTAGCCAGGTGTGGTGGTGTGCGCTTGTAGTCTCAGTTACTTATGAGGCTGAGGTGGGTGGATTGCTTGAGCCTGGGAGGTTGAGGCTGTAGTTAGCCGTGATCATACCACTGCATTCACCTGCACTTCAACCTAGGTGACAGAGTGATAGGCTGTCTCCAAAAAAAAAAAAAAAAAAAGCACAAACCTTCTTTCTCTCTTTTTGGAGAAGGTAGTTAGGCTTGATTTCTGTTATGAGATGGTGATTTTTGAGAATATTTGTGCTTATACCTCCAAAGGCTGAATTAGGGGAAAAAAAAATTCTAAATCCTTATATAGCATTTTGGTAGTTTTTTCTTTTTTCAAACCTTAATTAGTAAATCCTAAAATTATTAAATATTTTACTCATATAAGTAATATATTAAAGATTAAAGAACATTAATCTTTAGTTTATTAAAGAAAGTTTGAAAATGAAAGAAACAACTTATAATCCTTCAACTTTCATACTACCACTGGTATTTTTGTCTTCTTAGAATAATTTTTCCCTATTTATTTATTTACTTTTAAAACATACACAGATGTCTTAAAGATTAGTTTTTTTTTTTTTTTTTGTAAAATATAAATGCAAACATCTAGGAGTATATAGAGTTAAAAGGCAAAATATTTCTTCATTCCCAAGCCAGTTGCTCTCTACTTTTTGGTTATTTCTGTGCATATGCATAGAAAACTTAGTATAGAAGAATAACTTAGTGTAGAAGAATATATACTGGGAATATATATATATATGTATACACACACACAGTATATATACTAAAAATTATATATTGTAAAAATTAAATACTATATAAAAGTAATACTATACATACTAAGAAAGGAAAAATTTAATTTTTCTATTTGAGAAAGCAAATAGAACCTTTCTTTAGAAGATAAGAGAGGCTGTCAATCCATAAAATAATAGCAGGCTATTAAGAAGAGGAACAAATTAGAGATCTTGGAAATGAGAAGATTAAAAAACCACTTAATATGTGGGATGAGTAGCAGAATGAAATTATCAAGCTAGAGGATCTAGCTAAGAAATCCAGCATGCAGCATTAAAAGACAAAAAAAATGTAAAATATAAGAAATAGTTTAGAATTAACATAAAGGGAGCAATTTAACAGTATGATTTAACAGAGGACAAAATTCAATAACAACAGAAAGTATTTATCTGAGGATTATTTTCTGTGGTGCAGTAGGGCTGGGTCAGACTGGTAATTTTAAGAAGCTGATGGAAGGCGAGAAAGTGGAGACAGAGTTGTGTTAGGGGTTCCCTGTACCACCTTCACTTTTGGAGATTTACTAGAATAACTCAGGACTCAGCATATGGTTGTACTTATAACTGAGATTTATACAGCAATGTACTAAGGATATACAGCTGGACTGTAAGAGACAAAGACAAGTAGAGTGTGGGGGGAGTTAATGTGCTGGCTTTCCTATGCTCTCTCTTTCTCATGAGGGGTCATCCTGAGCTCACTCTTCTGCAGCAATGTGTTTGTGACGTTTCTGCCTGCGGAAGCTCATTAAACTCTCACTGCTCAAGATTTTTATTGATGGCCAGTCACGTGGGCACTCTCTGCTTAGCATGTACCAAAATTCCAGGATCCCAGGAGGAAAAAAAATTTATTCAGCATTAACTGTATTGTTGGCACAAATAATCTAGGTTTGGTGAGTCATCCTTATCAGCTGACTGAGAACACTCTGAAAGTCAAGTTCTCAGGTGCCATTCAGGAGCCAACTTTGCAAGTACTAGTGTTAGGTTAACCCTTTTCTGCAGACTACTATAAACTATTCATTCAAGTGGCTTGGTTATGATAAAAAAAGGAGAAGGGTAATTGATGCAGACATAGCCAGAAAAGACTTTTTAATATGGGATAAATTCAAGCGTATGTGGATACGGGGCTAGTGAAGTCAATGAAGTTGAAAGTAAAGATTTAGGGAATAATGATAGAGAAACCTCTGAGGAGATGCAAGGGAATGGAGGTCAAGTGTAGTTTTTGGAGTAATAGGTTTTCAGCAATAGGAGGGAAATATCTTTCTTAGTACTGGAGATTTAATTGAGATTGTGATTTTTTCCTCAATAAGTTTCAGCTGCCTATGTGTGGGAGTAGAAAAGACTAACAGTAGGTTGACTCAAGGTTGGAGAAATTTAGTTTGGGTGTGATGAAAACAAGAGGTAAGGGGCACTGAGGCTATCAGGGGAAAAATAATTGAAGTAATCAGCCATAGGTTCTCGGCTGAATAGGAAGTAAGGTCAGGATGAGGTGCCGTTAGAATGTGTAAAGGAGAAATGAAGGGACTGTTAGTCTTGGTGAAATTGAAAAGTGGGCATAGTGACAATAAAAGAGTTTATAAAAGTTAGAGCAACATGTTGGTTTTAGAATGCTGTTGGCACTCAATCAATGTGAGTTGAATTGAATCAAAAGGTAGAGTGGTTTGAAATGATTGTGGTATGGCCATGGAGCAGGATGTTCCAGTTGGACAAAGATGAGGGTCATTGAAAATGAGATGACTGAACTGTAAAGGTTGTACAATAGGTCGAGTTATTTCAGTGGATGTTGATGTTAACAATATAATGATAGAAGTTAGAATAGTGAGAAAGACCAACTTTTTTTTGATGAATGTAGGGCAGTATCTTTCAATACACAAAGGATAGAGGGTTTTACTACTGTAGACTCTCTGACTGTAAGTAGCAGAAAATAACTTTAGCTTAAATATTAAGGGTACTTATTCATGAGTAAATTGGTGGAACTCAGGCACCGGAATATGCCAGATTTTAGGACAACATTGGAACCTGGACCTGGAAAGTTACTTAGAACCTAGTTTCTGCTATTTTTTCTTAATATCTCACCTCTGCTTTTGTCCCTTTATTTGTATCAGTCTTCTCATTGGCTCTGTCTCTCAAGACAGGCTCTTCCTGATTTCTCATTTTCCTGGGAGATTGTTAACTGTCTCAAAGCTTTTAAGGTAACCTGTAATAATTTTAGCCACATGCAGAGACTAACTGCTTGTCTCTGAATCCCAATTTCAAATTACCAGGAGAGACAATCTGATGGCTTCAGATTGAGTTAGGGTTATTTGTGCTCCCATCAACTTTGGCTGGAGTAGTACGTTATCTTGTAATGTCATATAAAATGGCCATTAGGCCCCATCTTTGTGGGTGGGGAGGGCAGCTCTTAAAGAGAGTTGTTATGCCAGCACCCACAGTGGATTTCTGCTTTACTACAGCTGAGTGGTATAGCTGAAAGGAATTAGTGTAAACGGAAGAGGGGCTTTTGAAAGACATTAGAAAAGCAACAAGGAGGTAGAATAGTAGTTTAAATTACTGCCATGGATCTTGGGCAGTAGGAGAATAAATAGCTTTAAGATAAGTGGTCTCTCTGGGGAGAGCTAGCTTTTAGTTGAGACACAGGGTACGGGGTGTTCAAGAAAATGGTTGAGATGATAGGGGAAGGTTATTTATGAAAAAGGAATTCCAGGGTTTACATTGAAACTCTTTGGGAAGGCGATTATTGATAAGATGAACCAAGGAAAGGGGCTTTAAAGCAGTGAGTACAAAACCATCAGAGAAGAAAGGGGACTGGAGAGTTGAATTGTGGATGGTGTCAGCAGTAGTTGACCTATGGTTGACAGGGATGAGAAGCATAGATATAATTACTTATTACATTTATGGTTGGAAAAGCTTTCATTTTTCTTTTATTTCCATCTGAGGTTGAAGATAGTTGACAGAGGCAATCTAAGAATGACTAATTATTTTGTAGATCACATCTCTTGACATAATGAAGGTATTTTTGGTTTGAGACTTTGTTAAGCACAGTCTTTTCTGATTCTTATATTGATGTAACTATATATTCAAGTCATGGACTCCTTGTAGTTACTTTTGATAGCTCTCTTTGGGTTTGTAACTGTGGTACATGTCCTATTCTGTGCTTGGCCCCTTACATTCCTAAGACACCTTCTTTATTCATCTTTTGAGGACATGCATTACTGAGTTGCAGGAGTATGACTGACATGTATGTTGCTTGCTCCTTGAACTGATGTCTGAGGTCATTTCTTTGAATACAACAATGAATGTATTTTCCTCATTATGAAAATATGCTTGTTGTACATATATACTTGTATACATTTTCTCTGTACACACACACACACACACACACACAGCTGTCTGTCACATAAATTGCCCCCATCTTCTGTAATTACTAAATTTCTGTCTAAAGAATCACTCATTTCTGTTGCGATAGCCATGCAGATTTTAATTTTAAGGCTAGTTGACTCTGTTTATGAAATATATTTCTGTAAACATACTTTTTAAACTTTTGATTTTTTTTTATTTTCACAAATAGAAATAATAATTTGTTGAAAAGTGAAAATAAATGTCAGTGACTTTAATACTCAATTATAGTATGTACGCAATAATTCCAGACCTAAGACATTGCTATTTATAATTTATTTTTAAAATTAATTATTTATTTTTTATTTTTATAAATAGAGATGGGTCTCACTATGTTGCCCAGGCTGGTCTTGAACTCCGGGGCTCAAGCAATCCTCCTGACTCAGCCTGGGATTACTGGAATGAGTCACCACATCTGGCCACTGTTTAGAATTAGTGATCTTTCCATTATAAAGATTTAACTATTTAATGCTGAAGTGGCCATGTTTTCAAGGAGTGAAACCATCTCATACATAGCAATGAAGGTTGTCAGCCATAGACTTGGAATGAGATCACATATGGGGATGAGATCTTTCTAGTTAGCCTAGTACTGCTGTACTGGCCTGTGTGTACATGGGGTCCTTCAAGTCAGGCCTTGGAAGGCATGCCGGCTGTGCCATGTTTGTAAATGGGGCAGAGGAAGCTACAGCAATGGAAAACTAGCTATGTATGTTAGGTACAGCTATTAAAACAAGGTAGGAATGAGGCTAGGCCCTTAACTTCCCTAAGGCATACTTTTCTAGCTACCTTCTGCCCTGTGTCTGGCACCTACATCCTGGATGATTGTTCTCTTTTATCCATTCTGGATTTTTAAAATAAAATAAATATGAAAAGCATCTTGATCTGTTGTTTGTGAGAAGTGATGCCCTGAGATTTAGCTTCAGGAATATGTCATGGCTAATGCTTACCATATTTCCCAAGGAGGGAAATACAGGATTTTCTAACACTGGTTAAAAATGCAAATTCAAGATTTGGAAGGGCTGGTATAATGAAATAATGAGCAGTATCAGCATGTGCAAATCTTGTTTGAAGGATTTTATTTTCTCCCCTCTTAGACCTTTTGTACATTTAGAATGTTGGAACAGTTTCTAGATCTCTAATATGAAAACCAAGATAGCTGCTTTCAGGTTGCTTTCAGCTCTAAGTAGAAATAACCAGAATTGGCTTACATTAAACAAACTACATCTAGAAATAAATAAAAAAAAATTAGTGATCTTTCTTGGAGTTATTACATAATTTTGAATAATATAAAAATGGTATTTTGTCAGAGAACTATTGTGGTAACATTAAATAGCAAATTATGTTAACCTAAAGTTACCAAGGATGATTTGTGTATGAAGTGTATCATACTTTTTTTCATTGGACTTAACTTCTACTTTTCTTTTTACTTATTTGTTGTGGAAGAAAATAGAGGAAGTTAAAAAAGAAGTTGATGCATGGTAGGAAAGATTAAGGAAGAAGAACAGGCCAGGCGTGGTGGCTTAAGCCTGTAATCCCAGCACTTTGGGAAGCCGAGACGGGCGGATCACGAGGTCAGAAGATCGAGACCATCCTGGCTAACACGGTGAAACCCTGTCTCTACTAAAAAAAATACAAAAAACTAGCCGGGCAAGGTGGCGGGCGCCTGTAGTCCCAGCTACTCGGGAGGCTGAGGCAGGAGAAGGGTGTAAACCCGGGAGGCGGAGCTTGCAGTGAGCTGAGATCCGGCCATTGCACTCCAGCCTGGGCCACAGAGCGAGACTCCGTCTCAAAAAAAAAAAAAAAAGAAAGAAGAACAATAAATGCATGACAGTCATTTACTGGATGATTAGGGTTAACTTTTATAACCAACCTCAGTAGTTGTTAGATCTGTACTGATGCTCAGTATTTATTGGCTCTGTTAAATTAAAAATATTCAGCTTATTCAACCGTATAGAAATGTTATTAAAATATTTCTGTGGTAATATTGTGGGAAAGTGCTTGGTTGAATGTTGATCATATTTTCTATGCATTAGTCCTTTTTATTGTTTGTTAAAAAAAGAAATAGTGTTTGTGTTTTTAGTAGTAACTTAGGTTAATTTGGCCTTTGCTTTTATTTTGCCCATTTCAGAAGCTAATGTAAATTTCTTAACTTTGCATAGGAAATCCATGTTGATAAATGAAGCTAGACACTTTCTTCGTGTAAAACTTAAAAAGAACATCTCATGCTGTTAATACCATCAGAATTAAGATGCTTAATATTGAACTCTCTAAAAAGAAGTGTTCTCTTTTTAATTAGCATAAGATATAATTTTATAAGGATATTGAAATTATCTGAACACTCAGTAAGTAAATATGTTACAAACCTCATTATCTGATTGAGCTTTCTTTTCAAAATACTCTTTTTTTTTTTCCTTTGGCTGTTGTACTTAATGATAGAAATGGTTTTAAACAGAAAAGCCATTGACTAGTACAGAGAGGTAATGGTATAATAGGAGAGGGATGGTACTCCTTGGTCCTTTGGCTTATGAAGTTCCTGAATTATGATTATTTAAGGAAAGCAAAGTAGAAGACAGATAAGTACAAAAAGTGATTCAAAATTAGGGACAAACAGTAGGACTAGTGTCGCTGGAAGGATTCAGGATTCTTCTAGATTTGACAGGAATGTATGTGGGTGAAATATTTAGTGTTCTTTTTTTCTTCTCTCAAGTGGCTCAGGTTGCCAAGTCTTTGCCAGAAGGCTGAACGTTGTAGCTTGTAGACTAAATTTTTATTCCCTAATTACATTAACAGCTAGAATTGTTTTATATATTTTTCTTAAGACTGATGCCAGCCTTTTCTGGACCTGAAAAGAACTGTAGCATACATCTAGACTATTTTTTTTAGGTTTTAAAATTTCCAGAAGTGTTCCTTATTTGTTTGATATTCTCCATCTGCTTTACTTTGCTGTGATATTTCAAAATATGTAGTTCTGAGTTAAAAAATTTAGATTAAAAGTTCCATGATGAGTAATATTTTGTTCTATTAATATGTTAATATATCCAATGACTGTGGCTTAGCCACTTTGCCTTACACTCTTACTCTGGTTTACAAAGGTAGAGGTTTTGGTGTTTATCCCCTTAAAGTCCATACTTCACTCATAATAACACAACTCCTTCTCCCTTCTCTCCACTGGTGACTGATATAGTGTAGGCCTGTTCAAATTCTGTCTTTTACCAGTTGATTTACATAAAATCTTTATGCCTTATTTACTCATCTCTCAAATAAATATAATACAATCTATTTTTTCAGTGTTGTAAGGATTAGAGAGAATATTTGCAAGATGCCAGACGTTCTGCTTGGCTCTCAGTAAATGGTAGATAAATTATTATTACTGTTATGATTTGAGAAGTGCCTGTAGAGTACATATGTATATTGAAGAAAACTATGTGCTGGATTTAGGAAAACTAGTGTACAATCCTAGGGGAGTTTATACAGCAGACCATTTCTGTTAGATATATTGACTTGCTAAGATTTGTGAAAACGAACTAATTTATCTCTTAGTCACTTCTTTGTAAATGAAGTTGAACTCTAATAAAATATTTTTCTTTTTCTTGTTTTTCCTTTTTTTTTTTAAAGGGCGCTATTTTCTTGGAAGGTGTTACTGTTAAAGGTGTAACTCAAGTAACAACACAACCAAAGTTAGGAGAGGTACAGCAGAAGTGTCATCAATTCTGTGGCTGGGAAGGGTAATAAATATTTTAAAATTTTAAATAAAATTTACTCTTACTTTGCAACACTTAAAATTAATAGAAGCATTGGCATATCTTCTTGGCTCCTTGAAGTTAGTATGTTTGCAATAGAATACTTTAAAGGTGTCAGATTTCTTTCAAGAGAATCAATGCAATAACCAGACAGTTGAGTCAAAATTAGATGACTCACATATTTTCCTAAAGTAATAGAAAATTGTTTTCACTGACTAGTATTTGTTTCATGTCTTTGACTCTACTGCTACTGATTAATGTTTGAGCTAGTCTCTCAGTTTGTTAAGAGGGAAGAGGTGAAATTTTGATCTGCCTCATTTTCCAGTTTTTCTGTAATCAGAAGTCTAGGAAAATCAGCTTTAAATATATTCAAGT
>NW_012102787.1:2301844-2304332 GCF_000951045.1 Mandrillus leucophaeus
TTGTAGCTTGTAGACTAAATTTTTATTCCCTAATTACATTAACAGCTAGAATTGTTTTATATATTTTTCTTAAGACTGATGCCAGCCTTTTCTGGACCTGAAAAGAACTGTAGCATACATCTAGACTATTTTTTTTAGGTTTTAAAATTTCCAGAAGTGTTCCTTATTTGTTTGATATTCTCCATCTGCTTTACTTTGCTGTGATATTTCAAAATATGTAGTTCTGAGTTAAAAAATTTAGATTAAAAGTTCCATGATGAGTAATATTTTGTTCTATTAATATGTTAATATATCCAATGACTGTGGCTTAGCCACTTTGCCTTACACTCTTACTCTGGTTTACAAAGGTAGAGGTTTTGGTGTTTATCCCCTTAAAGTCCATACTTCACTCATAATAACACAACTCCTTCTCCCTTCTCTCCACTGGTGACTGATATAGTGTAGGCCTGTTCAAATTCTGTCTTTTACCAGTTGATTTACATAAAATCTTTATGCCTTATTTACTCATCTCTCAAATAAATATAATACAATCTATTTTTTCAGTGTTGTAAGGATTAGAGAGAATATTTGCAAGATGCCAGACGTTCTGCTTGGCTCTCAGTAAATGGTAGATAAATTATTATTACTGTTATGATTTGAGAAGTGCCTGTAGAGTACATATGTATATTGAAGAAAACTATGTGCTGGATTTAGGAAAACTAGTGTACAATCCTAGGGGAGTTTATACAGCAGACCATTTCTGTTAGATATATTGACTTGCTAAGATTTGTGAAAACGAACTAATTTATCTCTTAGTCACTTCTTTGTAAATGAAGTTGAACTCTAATAAAATATTTTTCTTTTTCTTGTTTTTCCTTTTTTTTTTTAAAGGGCGCTATTTTCTTGGAAGGTGTTACTGTTAAAGGTGTAACTCAAGTAACAACACAACCAAAGTTAGGAGAGGTACAGCAGAAGTGTCATCAATTCTGTGGCTGGGAAGGGTAATAAATATTTTAAAATTTTAAATAAAATTTACTCTTACTTTGCAACACTTAAAATTAATAGAAACATTGGCATATCTTCTTGGCTCCTTGAAGTTAGTATGTTTGCAATAGAATACTTTAAAGATGTCAGATTTCTTTCAAGAGAATCAATGCAGTAACCAGACAGTTGAGTCAAAATTAGATGACTCACATATTTTCCTAAAGTAATAGAAAATTGTTTTCACTGACTAGTATTTGTTTCATGTCTTTGACTCTACTGCTACTGATTAATGTTTGAGCTAGTCTCTCAGTTTGTTAAGAGGGAAGAGGTGAAATTTTGATCTGCCTCATTTTCCAGTTTTTCTGTAATCAGAAGTCTAGGAAAATCAGCTTTAAATATATTCAAGTTGTGGCATTCCCTGCCACGACTTGAAAATACCTTTCAGACGTGTCATAGTGGATTCAGTAGAGCATACATTGCTCTTACCTGTTGCTCTCAGGTCTTGGTCTGTGGTTATTTCTGCTGGTCATTGGTATCTGTGGCAGAGAATTGTAATACGGTTGAATGTAATGAAAAAGGATTATTGCTAAAAATTCCTAATATGAATTCCTAATGGAAATAACTTTTATTACTGTTAGAGGAATATCAGATAAATCATCTAGAAGTAGTTTTAACTAAAATATGAAAATAATGAAGAAATAAGATCGGTTTTAAAGTTGTGTTAAACCTTAATCTTGACCTACACCCTTGGTTTTAATGTTGTGTTAAACCTTAATCTTGACCTGCATTTCTCCTGTTTTGTCACTTCTGGGTATCTTTCGAGGAGAAAGTTGCCAACCTTGCAGTTATGTCAAGTTGGCAGTGTCATGTTGGAGAAATATGGGGTCTAGAATATCATGTAAGGTAATAAAGCCAAGATTTAAACTTCTTCCTGAAGTACAAGACTTGTAAACATACCTGCTTTACTATTTAGATAATGTATACTAATATTTTAAAATTAGCTCAGTGATTATACTATAGCAGTGGTAATTTAGAACTCTGTTAACTTGTATTCTAAAATGTCAAGAAAATGATAATCTTTTATTAGTATTTTTGTGAACGCAGATGTTATTCCAGTTGACATTAATCTCATGATAGAGAGAACCTTGTGATAAATGTGTGATTCATTTGAGATTGGTTTAAGACATGTATTGCTTTGTATGAATACCAGCCACGATAGTAATACCATGTTCTTCTTTAAGGTCTGGATTCCCTGGAGCACAGCCTGTTTCCATGGACAAGCAAAATATTAAACTTTTAGACCTGAAACCATATAAAGTAAGCTGGAAAGCAGATGGTACTCGGTAAGTTAGACTTCTAAAAAAAATTATACAAATAACCTTAATGCTTGAAGAATATTGCTTTGTTGTTAGGAAAGTTTACACTCTTCAGAGTGTGAATTTCTGATGTGAACAGAACAATAAATGTTTCAAAAAATTATATATTTTTTGTTTTGCTAGTATTCTAAGCTGTGTAGTACAGTTAT
>NW_012102787.1:2306327-2379353 GCF_000951045.1 Mandrillus leucophaeus
TTATACAAAGACAGGTATAGATCAATATACAGATCATTTGGATCTTTTACCCATTCTGCACCCTTCCCTGTGAATATGTGTTTTTGACGGATAAATGAAAATTAGCCTCTCTGCTTATTTTCAGAATATTAAAACTATATTTAATATGTTGGGTTAGATTATGTTCAGAATCTATTGGTAGTAAGGATGTTAAGGATACTGTTGAGACATATATTTTAATAGATACCTAAAAACGTCTTAACAAATGGGTTTATTACCTGCTTCTTTGGGTGGAGAACGAGTGGAAAATGTGAGGTCAAGGTGTCTATCTCTAGGCTTTACACTACGAAATGAACTGAGTATTTGGGATTGAGGCATAAATTAAACCTCTTAGGAGTTTCATATTTTAGGTACTCTTTTTTTTCTGTTAAAATTTATTTTATTTTATTATTTTGAGACAGGGTCCTCACTCTGTTGCCTAGGCTAGAGTGCAGTAGCACAATGATTGCTCATTGCACCCTTGACCTCCTGGGCTCAAGTCATCCTCCCACCTCAGCCTCCAAAGTAGCTGGGATTACAGACATGTGCCACTATGCCCAGCTAATTTTTAAAATTTTCTGTAGGAATGCGATCTTGCTATGTTGTCCAGGCTGGTCTTGAGCTTCTGGGCTATAGTGATCCTCCCGCCTTGGCTTCCCAAAGTGTTGGGAAGCCACCACGCCTGGCCTTAAATATGCTTTACTTTCTGCATTGCTTTTTTCACAGTATCATGGTAAGCTTTGGGCAAAATAATAAAGCCTGAAAAATTTGTCTCTAGCTTCTGCCATCCAACTTTTGTGGATTTTGTTTCTCCTCTGTAGTTGTGTGCCCCTTTCTCTGTGTCTCGGTATTGTTAGACCCTTAGATGATTGGCTAAAGTAATTTTTTATGAAATAATTGGTTAAGGTGTTTTTGATTGGTAATGGAAATATCTGATTTCTCCTAGAACCAGGCTCCACCAAACACAAAAGGAAAACCCCTGAGTATTTATTGAATACCTACTCTGTTTTAGGATACTTTATTCTGGGAGAGAAAAAATTTTGCAAGGTGTTTCTGGAGCAGTGTAAAATCTGTCTTTTGCACAGTAGGATTTAAGTCCAATAGCATGGAAGAGGGACTTCCTGTGAATAAGGTGAAAAGAGCCTGAGGAGGCTATAGAATGGTCTTGGAGGCTATGAAATCAGAATAGCTGATTAATAGCTATGAACCCTGGACTCCATTGTCATTAAAGCTATGTCAGGATAGAGTGTAGGATTTCTTTTTATTATCCTTATTTCATAATTTAATGACAATTTGTTATATCTATTAACAATATTTAAACCAAGGATCTCTGAAATTGAGTGTAATAGGAAACCTGGATATAGTTAACAGTAAAAGGTACTGTGTAAGAATTTTGCATTAGCCTGACCAAGGCCTGAAGGCCTGGAGATAACAGTAAGTAGAGTGACTTTAAAAAAAAAAAAAAAAAAAGAAGGAAATTGTGTTTTGCTATGTTGCCCAAGATGGTCTCAAACTCCTGGCCTCAAGTGATTCTCCCCTGTTGGCCTCCTGAAGTACTGGGATTATAGGTGTGAGCCATTGAACCCTGCCTAGAATGCTTTTGACAGGAAACTCTAATGGATTCTAAAACATTGTAGAATAGGGAATATTTCTGAAGTGTAAAGCTTGGTAATAAAACAGAAATACAAAAGTTATTGAAAATTAAACAGTGAGAAATTTATATTAATTGTAATAGGTGAATTGATGGAGACTAAGCTACTGTAGTCTCAGAAACAAATGAAATGAAAGTTTGTTTGATGGACGAATTAATTGTGTTTCGTGTATTTCAATAAACTCATACTTTTAAAAATGAGATTTCTTTAGTTTTTATAGTTCTGAGTACTTTTGATTGCAGTTTTTGATCTCTAATAATTAAACATTTAAAAAAATCTTCTAATTTGGAATTATGTCAGACTTAGAAAGTCTTCCAAAATAGTACAAAGAATTTTCATGTGCCCTTAACCAGATTCCCCAAATGTTAACATCTTATACTATTACAGTACAATGGCCAAAATCAAGACATTAACACTGATGTATTGATTATTGATGTTGTTCAGATTTCACTAAAAGTGTCAATATTATGTCCTGTTTCTGGTCCAGGACCCAATCCAGGATCATGTGTTTCATTAGGTTGCCATGTCTCTTCTTCTTTTTTCTGCAATAATTCTTTAGGCTTTCTTTCATGACTTTGACACTTTTGAATAGCATTGGCTAGTTATCTTGTAGCTTGTCTCTCAGATTGAGTTTGTTTGATGTTTCCTCATGATTCAAGTTGGGCATGCTTGCAAGAACATCACAGTAGTAATATTTGCGTGTCATTTCAGGAGGCACATAATGTTGAATTGTCCTATTAGTGATCATTGTAACTTTGATCTCTTGATTTAGTTGGTGTGTGCCAGATTGATAAAGTTATTTTTGCTTATTATTTTATTTTTGTTTTGTATTTATTACTTTATTTATTATTTATTTATTGATAAAGGCATGTCTGCCATGATAAAGTTATTATTTTTCCTTTGTACTTAAGTATCTGTGAGGGAGATACTCTGAGATCATGTAAATATCCTGTTTCCTATACTTTTCCCCATTATTTTTAACATTCTTTAATGATTCTTACCTGAAACAGTTACCACTGTTAACGTTTGCTAAGTAGAATAGTGGAATTCAGCTGTTGGGAAGAACTTTCCGTTCTTTCTCATTTCTTTATTTTTTCTTTTTTTATTCCTATCAGTGTGGACTCATAGACACATATTATATTCTGTGGCTTATAATCTATCTTAGTAATTATTTTATTGTTCCAAAGGTCTCATTTGACCATTGAGAGACCCATCAAGTGAGTCCTGTCTTTTGACATCTCCCCCTCATTTTTTGAGTACTTTCTTGTTTCTGGCACCCCTAGATGTTGCAGACTTATCTTGTGCTTTTCCTACCCCAGCCCTGGAATCAATTGTTTCTCTAAGGAGTGGTATTTAGAAACCAATTTCTGCACACAAGTTGGGCTTATTAGTACCGGGATACCATTGCTTCTAGGCCCTCTCAGAAGATAGAGCTAGGAAATGTGTGTGTGTGTGTGTGTACATAAATACATACCTATATCTGTTTCAGTATCTGTCTCCATCTGTATGTGCATGTATACATTTTTTTTTTTCAAAATCATGAGTTCATACTGATACTTCCAGTTCTAATGTACTACCATAAGATTTATTGAATTTTTTCTCGTTTTCTATTTGTAACTCCTCTCTCTGGTAGGGAGACACTAGGTTTTCATGATCCATAATATTTACTATAATACACATAAAGTAATTTTGGAATTGCTATTCCAAACCACTGTGAGAAATCCATTTGAATAGAGTGTAATATTTGTGAACAGTTGGTCTGACTTTAGAGCCTTAGGGTATATAAAGTATACTGTGTTCCAAGGTTACTTAATTATTTTCTCTCTTCCTGCCAACCCCTTTAGTGTAGATAGTTTTCATTTGTAATACAATTAGTTTCATTTGTTTCTGCTTATATTCTGAGTTTGCCGTCATCCTTTATTGATGTTAATTTTTCATTTTTCTGAGTGTGTGAAACACTACCGTGATTCTAAAAGTCTACACTCAGTGTAGTTCTGAGTATACTCCAAGAAATGTTACTTTCTCCTATCCCTTTTAACCCTTTCCTGAGTCTACTCCAAGAAATATTACTTTCTCCTGTCCCTTTTAACCCTTTCCCTTTCTCTTTTCATTCTGTTCCTACCCACCCGCTTAAGTAACCAGCCTCATCATTTTCTGATTTACCCTTCTTGCATTTCTTTTTGTACAGATAAACAGATGCACTTTTCCTTTTCCCCTTTCTTACAGGAAAGATACCATACACTTTAGAATTAGTCTTTTCACCTTGCTTTTTCCATTTAATAGTATGTTCTAGAAACCACTGCATTTCACTTCACAGATACCATCCTCATTCTTTTTTTACAGCTGTGTTGTACTCATTGTGTGAATGCATAGTTTATTCAACCACTCTCCTATATGGAGATATTTAGATCGTTTCCAGTATTTTGTAATTACAAATGATGCTGTGATCAATAACTTTGAGCTGACTTTCCCCACCTAGGTTGGGGTTGAAAGCCTAACTTCAGGGTCAGTTTCTAGAAAGAAGGATTGCTGAGTTGAAGGCTACGTGTATATGAAGTTTAATTAGATACCACGAGTTTCTGTTTCAAAGGGGTAGTGCCAGATTGTCTTCCCACAGGCAGTTTGTGAGAATGCCTGTATCACTGCAGCCTTGCTAACAGAACGTGTTGGCAAATTTTTAAATTTTCATCAGTCTGGTTAGTGAGAAATGGTATTTCATTCTTTTTTTAATTATGAATGAAGTCGAACATCCTCTCATATGTTTAAGGGCTATACTTATCTTTTTTGTGAATTATCTGTCCTTGTTTCTTTTCTATTGTCTTTTGACTTTGTTCATGTTGTTTTTTTTGCCATACAAAATTTTATTATTTTTATGAAGTCAAGTTTATTAATTTGTATTGCCTCTTGATTTTGATTTATAGTTAGAAACCTTTCCTTATACTGAGATTAAAGAAGAATTAATTTTCTCATATTTCTTCTAATATTTGTATGGTTTGATTTTTTTAATCTGGAAGACTTTTTAAATTATAGGCAATCTAGCATTTCTACATATTTAAAAACTCCTTCTATTGTCATTGTTATTATTACTTTGCTGTGAAGAATTAATATCGTAAATTCATTTTGAGTGAAGACTATCTTCTAAGGTTGGAACTGAGTCATGATGATCCACTTGAAAGTATGTCATCCTGATAGTGACCACCTTGCCTGTGTACTGGGTGTTAATATACAGAAGGCTTATTTTAAATTTACTATTCATCAGTGTTTTGTTATTTCTTTGCAGTATCTTTTACAGTAATGGAAGGCTTTTAAGATGAGAAATGTATGGTTTTGGTAGGAGTTGAGGAGTTGAGTTGAAGTCAAAAGGAAGGCCTAGTATCTTTAATTCCGATCCACAGGCTTCTAACTTAACTTTGCAAAGAAGGACATGGATTTACAAATGTTTTATATAGTGTGTGCTGTGCACCTACTTCCCAAATGTACTTCAATTTTTTTTTTTTTTTTTTTTTTTTTTCCCCGTAAAGAGTCTGGGCTCCTTCCTGTTCTTGTCTCTACAACTCAGCCTGTACCCGAGTGGTATTAGCTATTCTTATATTGCTTTTCTGTGGAGGAAAACACAGTCTTCTAGAGCTGAAATCTTAAGAATGTTTTGGGAAGATCAGAGAGCTTCTTTAGAAAAAGTTTCCAGGCATTTAATCATACTTAGTATCTTATCTTAGTTCATTTGTGCTGCTATAGCAGAGTACCTCAGATTGGGTAATTTATAAAGAACAGAAATTTATTTTTCACAGTTCTGGAGGCTGGGAAGTTCAGAGTCAAGGTGCTAGCAGGTTCAGTGTCTGGTGAAGGCTGCTCTTTGCTTCCAAAATGATGCCTTGTTGCCGCGTCCTCCCATGGCTGAAGGGGTGAATGCTATGTGCTCAAATGGTGGAAGAGCAAAAGGGCCTAGCTAGTTACCACCAGCCGTTTTGTAAGATCGCTAATCCCATGCATGAGGGCAGAGCCCTCATGGCCTAATCACCTCCTAAAGGTTCCATCTCTCAGTGCTCTTGCACTGGAGATTAAATTTCACCATGAATTTTCAAACCGTAGCACTTGTTTATATTTTAACTTGTTGAATTTTTGAATTTTTAAATTTTATTTAACTTTTTCCTGAGCTTTGAAAATTATTTCTTGTTACATTCCCCACCTCTAAGACTTTAGTAATTCACTAAATTATAGTTTCTGTTTCTTGGATTCCTCTGTGTGTCAGGTACTGTGCTAGGTTCTGGGGAAACAGCAGTGAGCAGTGTGGACAGTGTCTCTATCTCATAGAACTTGCAGGTAATTATTTAACTAATAATAAATTATTTGGGGATAATTGATTAACAGCTTGACACAAATTCAATTTAGACCTTCAGCACATATCTCATAGCCAGATAAATTCCCAACTGATTAAATAAGTGTAAATAAAATTTATTTTCTGAGAAAACAAGATAGCAGAATAAATTAGGTTAGATATACCTCTGGCACATGTTTCCTTAGCATTCTTTGGATATTTAGGTAGTTGGATCTTGGGTTTAGGAGAAGAACGTGGATTGAAAGTACGGATTTAGGAGACAATAGCATGTGATAGTAAGACAGGGATATGGACAGGCTGCTGAGTAGAGGAAGCAATGGTGACTGAACGTAAGGGAGGTAGGTGAAAAGCAGGAGAAATATCTGCCATTCAAGCTGAGGGAAAGTAAAAATGTCTCCAAAGAAAGGTTAAATCTTATAGAGAATTAGTAAGCTAAGGAGTGAAAAGTGTCTGTTGAATTTAGCAACAAGATATTTTGGATTGGGTTGGGATGTTCTCAGTTTTTGTATAGTATAGAGTAGGGCAGTGGGAGTAAGTTGAAAGTGATGACACTTTTCCTTTAAACATTTCCTCTCTTTTTTCCTTTGGCTGTTGTTAACAAATGTCTCTTCTGAGGGAGATTCCAAGAGAGCAAAGAGAACGTTATTAAGAGTTAGTGAAAGCACCTTATTTCATCCAAGAGACAGTTATGGCAGGGCATTTTATCTGTCAGTGTCTGCCTCCCTGCCTGCCTGCCTGCCTGCCTGCCTGCCTGTCTCACATTGAAATTCAAATGTGAGATAATTGGCAATAAATGTTTATTAACTTGTTTATTTGGAATAAAAATGAAGTTAGACTCTTCCTGTCAGTTAGTGGGACTTTCGATTTGGCTGAGGTTTTGATAGTGAGAGTTGATCAAATGAGTATTACATAGCAAGCATTTTCGTGTAGATTAAATCAGCCAAAACTGCAGTTTTGGGATTTTGATGAAAATAGACTTCAAGCATTTGATAAAATAAAATCATTTATATTTAACCATAATATTGGTGAAGGTGTATTGAAATATAACACTCCCTCTGCCCCCTCCCCCCACTTTCAGAGTTAAACAAAATGATTCTCAATGAAAGACTCGGAATTACATTTGATAGTCACTTCATATGTGTTTATGCCTCCTTGATTAGATTGTCCTTCAATTTTGTTGAAAGCTGCCGAATAATCAAAGTTTATTTTAAAGGAGCTCGTTGAACTTCTGACAGTTCCTAAAATACATTAAACTTTTTTCTTAATATTTCTTTTGTCTTCAGCACTCTTATTTCATTATTTTCATGGCTCTCCCCAGGAGGGGGGAGTCAGTTCTACTTGAGTGTAAATGCAACACCAGGAGAAGTGATACAGTGTTACTACAGTTACAGTTGGAATTGAACTGTCTTGTAATTGTGAAATACTGCTTTTTCACAGATATTTTGGGAAAAGATAGAATTTTGTAATAAGGATTTATCTGTGTACTTAGTTTATTAGCAGACTTTGTAATGCAGTTAAATAAATTAAGTTTTCAAAATAAATTAATTCAACATCCATTGAAAGTTGTGAAGACTTAGAACTATATACAAATTTTAGAATTAATTTTCATGCATTTTAATTCTTCTGCTGAGAATTTGAGTACTATAAATTTAATTTCAACTGTTATTGAATCAGTAGATAAAAACCAAATGTTTTTAACAACTACTGTTGTAAAGCAAATAGTAAAGTAAAAGATAATAACTCACATTATGCTTGACGTAGGAAAAATGTAAGGCTATGGGAATAATGTAATAGACCAACAAAAGGGTTGGTGCTGTGGTTGCAATTTTTACATATGTATCTATATCTGTATTTATATCTGTATTCTTTGACTTACATATTTATATAATACACACACATATACAAGCAATCCTGCTTCAAGAAAAACTGAATATAAAAGGTAATTTTGGGACTTGCTTTATAAGGAAAATTATTGCAGGGAATAAAAAAAGTCAGTTAGGCATTTATGGAAATGTAATTTATATTCAGCTTTTTATAACACATTTGTTAAGTAGGTGAGATACATTTGCAGAATATTTCTTGAAGGAAATTATAGACAGGTTTATTTTTCTGGATCCTGGTCTGGGGATTTCCTCTCTCCCTCCCTCCTTCCCTCCCTCCCTTCATTCATTCAGAAATTATACTGAAAACTTATTTACCTCTAGGGCTCTGTGTTAGGTGCTGCATGGATTAGGACTGCTTAAGACAGAATCCTCCGCTTTAACTTGCTGTAATTCAGCTTTAACTTTTTGTTCTAAACATTCTCTGTAAAGGACCTAATAGTAAATATTTTATTTGTGGGTTTTGTGGTCTCTGTCTCAAATACTCTGCCATATAGCACAAAAGCAGCCATATCCCACTGATCTTACATAAACCAAATGATGTATTTCAATAAAATTTGGTGGGTGTATTTCAATAAAATTTTATTTACAAATTAGCAGGTCACATTTGGCTTTTGGACCATAGTTTGGCAACCCATCATTTAATACATTCTCCTTAAAAGACAGTCTTTACATCTTAAGTGTTCTTTCTTTGTAAGAGAGTGTAAAAAGTGAGCTTAAGGTAGGGAAGCATATTAAATATAAAGATTTTTTAAAATTTGCTTTTTTTTACATTTTGAAGTAAGATTTCTTCCCATTAATTGTAAGTTCATGCTAAGCCATTGGTACTTTGACAAGATTTTTTATGTAATTTACTAAATGTATACATTTGAAAGACAAGATGTTTTTTCTCATGAAAATCATTCCTATGCCTTTGTTAGAGCAGGGTGCTCAATGTATGGTCATATTATATGTGCCCTGACAAATACACTTCGTGACTTGTGAATAGCATGTAGAAATAGCTGTTGTGTGGATAAACTGTAATATGTTCAGGCAGCTTCTGTATTTTCTGCTGTAACAGTATTTATTTATTTATTTAGAGACAGAGTCTCACTCTGACACCCAGGCTGGAGTGCAATGGCGTGGTCTTGGCTCACTGCAACCTCTGCCCTCCAGGTTCAAGTGATTCTCCTGCCTCAGCCTCCTGAGTAGCTGGGACTACAGACGCGTGCCTCTACACTTGTCCATTTTTTTGTATTTTTAGTAGAGACGGGGGTTTCACTATTTGCCAGGCTGATCTCGAACTCCTGACCTCATGATCTGCCCACCTCAGCCTCCCAAAGTGCTGGGATTACAGGCATGAGCCACTGTGCCTGGCCTGTGAAGGTTTTTATACAGAACCATGCAATTACCCCAGGTGGTTAGTAGCTTGCTTGGGTCCCTTGATATGTATCTCATTAATAATGTTTGTAGCATATGTTTATTCTAATGACTGGAGCTGAATGTTCAGACAGGTATAGTGTGGATAGGTAATGTGATGCTAGACTAGAAAAGTTTTACATACTGAGAAGAATATTAAAGAGGTTTCAGATGTCTCTGGAATAATTTTCAGTGAACTACAAACAAAAAAGTGTATCTTACCATTTAGGAACAGAATGAGTCAAATTATGATCAATTAGGTATTGTGTCTACTGCTTTCATTTAGATTTGTTCACTTAGCTCTTTATAAATTTCTTTTTGGCTCTAGTTTTCTTTTGAAAGCAAAGCAAGTAGCTCCTGATATGTAACATAACAACTGGAGATGAAATGAATATTGGAATTAAATAAGAATTTATCTCCTATCTTATTATTTACAAATAAATATCAGTTATAGCCATTATATCATATCTAGTATTTAGGAATTCAGCAGTAAATAAAGTTATGTCTGGGAAGGACTTTTAATTGTTCTGGGGAAACTTAGAGTTTTTGTGGAGGTGTCTGAGGGACCAGACTCTGGAAAAGTAAAATATTTATTTCAAATCGTATAAGTAGGTAGTGGCAAAATCAGCATTATTCTGTATTCTAGTACTTGGGCTTTTACAGTTAGGTTTAAGCTGGGCATGGTGACTCATGCCTATAATCCCAGCACTTTGGGAGGCCGAGGTGGGTGGATCACTTCAGGTCAGGAGTTCGAGACCAGCCTGGCCAACATGGCAAAACTCTGTGTCTACTAAAAATAGAAAAAGTAGCCGTAGCCGGGCATGTTGGCTTGCACCTGTAATCCTAGCTACTTGGGAGGCTGAGACACGAGAAATGTTTGGACCCCAGGAGGCGGAGGTTGCAGTGAGCCGAGATTGTACCACTACACTTCAGCCTGGGCTACAGAGCAAGACCCTGTCTCAAAAAAAAAAAATAAATAAATACGTAAATGAATAAATAAATAAATAAGTAAATAAATAAAAATTAGGTTTAAGGTAGTTTTTCCTCATAATAATGGGAATTATACTAACTATACTAATTTTAGGACTCAATCAATGTTTAGTATCATACCTCTGGTGATAACCAAAACTCTTAGAGAGAATGTAGGCCAGATCTCATCATTTAAAGACTCCAGCCCTGTTTTTAATAGTAGTTTCATCAGAACTATAGTTAGGGATCCAGGCCAGTTTCCTTGCAACTGGGTGGAACACAATAAAGCTCCTGTGTTTCTTTTATCACGGGGAAGTGAGACTACCAGAGAATATTTAAAGGTCAACTCAGAAACACTGTTTATTGATCTGAAGCTACATTTAATGATATGTTGTGGTAAATTGGTTCAAAAAGAAGGACTCTTTGACTCCCTCCCCAAGCCTAAATCTTTCTTTGAGTCCCCCTATATGGAATAGATAAAAGTAGTAATGCTTTGGTTGCTGCAAATTGAGGAAAACATATGGGGTTGCATTCTGGTGTGGCGTCTGAGGTTACCGTGAACCTTTTTAGGGCAGCATTTCCAGTTTACCATCATAGGAACTTTTTATTAAAAAAAAATTCAGAGATTCAAATTCATTAAGCCTGGATTGGTTCTGAGAAAATGCATTTTTGAAAAGCACCCCAATTATTTGTGATTTTTAACCTGATTTGGGAGCTGCTATATGTAGTGCCTCATGGAACAAAATTTAAAAATCAGTGACCTAATTCAAAGTACTATTTAGCCAGCCATTGAGTTAAGAATATACCTGAGAATTTCTCCATTAGTTGGTGGAGACCCACACAAAATGCTTATTAGCACATTATTCAATTCATATTAGTTATTGTTGTTATAACTGAAGACTGTTTTGAAAACCATTATTACATGGGAACCAACATTGGTTTCCCAGAGTTCACTCAGAATTCTTTTAGGGTGTGGTATAGTTATTGTACAAGAAGAAAATTAAGTAAAGGCAAAACAATCTAACATTTTAAAACCAAATCTTTGAAATACCTGTTGGCTACTAGTCACATCTTTAGGATTTACTAAAGGATAAAAAGGTCCCTTAAATAGTAGTTTCTTTAATCAAATCCTAAGTATGAGAGTTTCTACTGGTTAATAGGGATACTATCTTTGAAATGGTATTTGAAAATAAAAATTAACCAAATTTATTACCTATTACCAAAATCTGGCTAGAGAACTCTTAGAGCTAAGCAGATACAGATAAAACTTTGGTTGCAAACATACGTGCAACCCTAAGTCAGAATTTTCAGTTGTCCAGGTTCTGGGGAGAGCAAACATATGAAGCTTTGAAACATTAAAACAAATTTTTCATTAATATTTTCAAACTTTTTTTCCACTATATAGAGCTGGGCTACTGGACCCAAACAAATGAGAAACAAGGAATATATGATAAAGAGATTGAATTTGTCTCTTTGTTCATTCATGTAGTTGACAAATATTTATTGAACATTTACCATATGCCAAAGATTGTGCTAGCTGTGGTAGGCTTAGCAGGTAATTAGAACTAAACTATATGATGATTATGATTATTGTTTTTTGAGACAGGGTCTCACTCTGTTGCCTAGGCTGGAGTGGAATGGCACACTTAAGGCTCACTGCAGCCTCAACCTCCCACCTCAGCCTCCAGAGTAGCTGGGACTATAGGCTTGTGATGCCACACCCAACTAATTTTTGTATTTTTTTCTTGTTGAGATAGGGTTTCCCCGTGTTGCTCAGGCTGGTCTTGAACTCCTGGGCTAAAGTGATCTGCCTGCCTTGGCCTCCCAAAGTATTGGGATTACAGGCCTGAGACACTATGCCCAGCCAGGATTATTTTTGTATGCTGCTTTTTATGTTAACATGAGTATATTTCATTGTTATGACATGTATTTTTAAAGTGACTTAATTGCTGCCAAGAAAAAAATAGTTTACCCTCAATTATAGGGGTATTTAGACTCCAGTTTTTCATTGCTGTAAATAACTGTACTGATCTTCTTATACCCATCTTTGCATAAAATTTTGACAAAAATAGTATTACTTAGATATAGTATGGAAACCTTTGAAGTCCTTGATATACCTTGCTAGAGGTTGTAGTGATAACGCCCCCAACAGCAGTGCTCGAGTGTACATCCTTGGAAATTTGGGGTAGTTTCACTTAATATAAGTAATGTAGCCAAGTTGACAATTGGAAAATGAATTTTTTTCTTAAAAGATTTTATTGATGTAAAAATTAAAGGAAAATGAATTTTAAAATTGCTTTGATTAGCATTTTTTGAATACTAGTGTGGTTACACAAGTTCATTCTGTATTTTGGCTATAGCAGCAGTTATAACATGTAATACTTGTTGAACACTTAATGTGTATTAGGCTATAAGATAGCCTTGTGAATAAGTAGCTTTTTCAAGGCCATACACACAGTTATTGTAAGTAGCAGGACTGGAATTTGAATTTAAGTGATCTGGCCCCAGAGCCCAGAATCTTTTTTGCCAGGTCATGTCCCCATTATTTTTTCAGTATTTTGATAGTTATTTTTACTGTTTTATTCTAATAGATGAATTTTTCTGTCTTAAAATATATGTATTCTGATAATGTCTTCCTTATAAAACATTAAAAAGAAATTAAAAAGTTCTTCCTGTGAGAACTTTTATCCCACCCCTTGGGATAATCAATATTAAGAGTTGGGTGTTTGGTTTCTCGAGACATTATGCCTTCATCTCCTTACCTGCTGTTTTCTTTCCTTACTTTCTGATCCTCCACATAATGGGAATGATATATGCTGTTCTCTTATAAATAAATAATAGAAAAAACTCTATCAATGGTTTTCAAATTGCTTTGTGATGGTAATTCAAATTGCATTGTTCCTTTCACTTAATGGGATAATAAATATATTTGCAGAAAGAATATTTACTGCTTTAATAGATAACTATTAAGCTACTGTAAGCTTTAGAAGGTATCAAAGACAATACAAGACACTAGAGGAAAATAAAACTATAATTCCTACTCTCAGCAGGAAAATGAAGTACAATTTAAGATGTGGTAAGAGATATAACAAAACTATGTGTAGTACCAGACAACTAAGTAAGAGACACCAAAGAGCTAATAAAGAGCATTACTTGATACTCTATATGAAATATGACTGCTTGTTTTGATTTTTAGAGTGTAATATTGGGTGTTCATAGATGGATTTTTAAATTTTATATAGGAAATAAGTAAGGCACATTTAGTATTGAATACTGATATTTATTACTGAGTAGTGCTGCTGACCAGATGGAAGAACATTTGCTCCAACCCATCTCAGCAGTAGAGCTTAACTGTTAGATGAGATGTTAACTGGATTTTCATATTTTTTTATGATTCTGTGATACTTTCTTAACTCATTATTTGCTCACATACTCTTATTCATTATGTGTGATTATGGAAGTGGCAAATACTGGCGTGGATAAAAAAGGGGAAAAAACTTGATCCTCTTTGTGAATCAGTGAAAAATTGTTTGAAATAATTATAGTTGATTTTTCTAGAATGCATGCTTTATACAAAAGAAATTTGAAAGTAATCAGCCAGTCAGGGACAAATGTAAAATAAAACAAAACTGTAAAACAAAACAAAACTTTTGGGAAAATTCTTTTGATATTTTCTTTTCGTGAAGATGGATTACTTTATAAAAATTAAAATGTTTTTTACATGCCTCTGTGATATGTAGTGCTGCCCAGAACATGTTAAGTGGCTTTTAAATTTTATTCCATATCAAGGTAAATCTTTAGAGCAATAGATGTGGCATACCCTGATGGAAGATCACTTAAAAGAATGCTATATTTTGCATATTTAACTTGTATGGCTACAGAGTTCTGAAAAGCATAACTTGTTACATAAATGGTAATTAAAGCAAATGAGTATATCATTTCATTTTATGCTTTGAAGTCTAGTGAAGACACTGTACATTCTCATTATGAGAGCTACCTAATCTGAAAGTAACTAATTAAAATAACCAAGAGAGGCTTCTTATATACAGAACTGGTGGATTCATGAGATTTATTTACTAATATTGGAACTAATTACCTGATCTGTGCTACGAATAATAAGTTTGCAGTGTCCTGTTATTTTGCAAACTTTTCAAATTCTGTTAATTAGGTCAAGATCAATGAGTATGTCTATATCTTACTAAACCTATTTTATTATTACTAGTAGTAGTTGAAACTTTTTCTAACTTGGACTTGATGAGCATTTTACTAAAAATTTCTTTTTTGCCTTGTGATTCTGGTCTTATAATGAAAAAATGATAATGTCTTAAAAATATGTTTCCCCATTATAAAAGTAATTTGTATTCATTGTAGAAAAGTTAGAAAATGAAGATAAGGAACAGGACAAACATGAAAAACATCCGTAATTTCACCAGTTAGAGATGGTTGCTGCTTACATTTTGGTGTGTATGCTTTTAGACTTTTCCCTCTGTCTATATATCTTTTTTGTTTCGTTGACTGAATGAAAAACATATTCATTCCGCAATTTTTTAAGTGTCTATTATGTGTCAAGTACCATTCTAGATGTTGCAAATTATAGTGACCCTGCTATAATGGAACTCTCATTAGGTGAAATATGTTTTCTATACAAACTGTTTAGTATATTTTACTTATAGTTTAGTAACATACTATTTTTGCTTAATATATCCTAAATATTTTTCTGCTTCATTAAGTATTTTTCTATTAGCTGATTAAACATAAAATTATTACCTAGTTGAGATAATAACACATGTATACATATATAACAAACCTGCAAGTTACGCACATGTACCCTAGAACTTAAAGTATCATAATAATAATAATAAATATATATATATATGTAAGAACAGAAAAAAGAACTCCTGACTTTACTCACAAAATCAGTCATGCAAAATGTTAGCTTATGAGAAAAACAGATACATTGTGTCAATTTTAATGTAATTACCAGCTTGTACTGACCTGGTCTCTCACAGTCTTTTCTGGTTCTTTAGATTTTGTGTTCATTTTCTGTCTTCTGATCACCTTGTCTTTTAGCTCAATCTTGTTTTTATCACCTTTTATTATAAAACAATTAAAAAAATGTTAAATCAAATAATACTGGAAAGCTTACAATGGAGGAAAGCTAGAACCCATTCTCATCCCTTCCTCCTCTCAGTCTTGCTCCCTCAAGGCAACCACTTTTAATTATTTTTATTTTCAACTCTTGTAAGTACCCCCAAATCTGTAAATAATGTGTTTATATCATGGTCTATTAATCACCTTTATGTGAGTTCCTGCAGATGTAGCTTATCAAAGTCTCTGTGTCCACCTTTCCTTCCTCTTAGTCCAAGAACCAAGAAATAAGTTTCTCTCTCCTTTTTTCCTGTCTCCTGCCAGTGAGCTGGCAGGGGAGTCTGGGAAGTGTAGTTTGCTTGCTTCTCAAACCAGGTTACACCAGAGAGCACACAAGTACAGGAATGGGAATGACCACCAAAGGACAGCTAACTTGCCCAAGGTTCAATGTCATGACCCCTCTACCACTGCAGGTAAAATGTTCCTATTGTTGAATTTAAATATTTTTATATGTCTTTACAAATACCCTATTATAAGTGTTTTCAGGGTTTTAGTAATTTTATTTATTTCAGTTATCTTTTTGTTATCCCAAAGACTTTTCTTTCTTAGAGCCGTCTGTGATTTCCTTCCTCCATAAGACTGTGCTTCCAACTGTTTTCCTGGTTGGATCTAGCATTCTGGATTCCATCTAACTTTTCTTTCCTTCCTTCTCCTTTATTTCTTTTGGTTTATTTTTTTCACTTTGTAAGGATGTCTCTTTAAGTCAGTTCCTAAGAATATGCAGGAAGTAACCCATATACACACCTGGTTTATGAAAACACTATTGCTCTGGCCCTATATCGAATAGTTTGGCTGTCTATAAAATTTTAGATGGAAATGATTTTCCCTCAGAATATTAACAATCTTGTTTCTTTATCTTCTGGTAACCTCTGTTACTGATAAAAAGTCTGTGGTTTTTTTTTTTTTTTTTTTTTTTTTCAGATTCTAGTTTTTGATACGCGGTCTACTCTCACTACTGGAAACTTTTATAATTATTTTTTATTTTTGTCCTAAAATTTCCCAGTGGATGTGTATAATTATTTGTTGTTATTCCTTCCCCCTTACCTGGCTCCCTCAGTTGATTGTGATGGTCAGTTGTGATGATGATCTCTTTGGATCTGAAAACCTGGGTTCTTCCATTAAGGGAAATTTGATCTCATCTCTGATACTTTATTTCCTCTGTTTTTTTTTTTTTTTTTAAATTTTCCCTTTCTTCTTAGAACTATTGGTTATTAGACTTCCTAGATTCTTTTCCATGTCTAATCTTTCGTCTCATAATTTTTACCTTGTCTGTTTTTCAACTTTCTAGGAGGTTCTCTTATTTTCTTCCTTTCCTTTTGTTGAATTACTTATTCTGTTAATTATGCTTTTAATTGTCAGTAGTACATACATTCTTGTTCTCTGCCTGTACCTTTTCATGACAACTTGTTCTTGATTTATGGATAACTTCTTGAATCTCTATGAGAATACTAGTTAAAAGCATATTTAAAGTTATTTTTCTCTTCCTTGAATCATCTTTCTTCTTTATGTTTCTAGTTTCTTCAGATGTGTGGTGATCCTTGGTTGGCAGTGCATTTGAAATGAGGCAGAGAAGCTGCTTGGAAGCTCTGTGAATGTGGGCTGGGTTTGTCAACTTCTGACCTTTGCTTTATGATAAGCGGTTGTGCTTGGTTGCTCTCCCCTCACTACCCATTTGGTTCAGTTTCTTTTTCTTTCTTTCTTTCTTTCTTTTTTTTCTATTCACCCTCCCACCCTGTTTCAGTTTCTTTAGAGAAAAGCTCTCTGATTTTTCTTTTTTCTTTTTTTTTTTTTGCTTGAGGAATAACCTGTGTATTGTGTGTATGAGTTGTGAGAATTTAATTGTTGTACATAGCTAAAAATAACCAATCCCTCCTTTTCAGTCCATATGTCACTGTAGTCATCCTGTGCACTTGATGTTTCTGGGTCTGGATCTTCTTTGGGATTTTGTAAAATAGGCACCACCATCTGTGAATCGTGCTACCTCTGTGCATGCTTCTCAGCACTTTTCAGTACTTCTCCATCTATTTCTTGTCAACCAGAAATTTATTGAAATAGTACATCTGCTGATGCTCTTTTCTCCTTCCCTTCGTTATCTTCATTGTTATAACCATTTCTAATAAATTACCCTAAAATTACCCCAAAATATAACAGTTTAAAATTCAAATATTTACTATCTCATAGTTTCTTGGGAGCAATGTAGTTGGGTAAGTCTTTTTTGTTTTTCTTAAATCCATCGCCTCAAGCATTTATCCCTTGTTACAAGCTATCCAATTACACTCTAAGTTATTTTGAAATGTACAATTAAGTTATTGTTGATGATAGTCACCCTATTGTGCTATCAAATAGTAGGTCTTATTCATTTTTTCTTTTTTTTTTTTTTTGGTACTTATTAAGCTGGGTGATTCTGGTTCAGTGTTGTCTAGCAGATTGCAGTGAAGCTGTTGGCCAGGGGTATTGTCATTTCAAGGGTCCACTTCCAAGCTCACTCATATGGTTGATGGCAGGCCTCAGTTCCTCAGCTGGCTGTTGGCATGAGACCTCCATTTCTTGCCAGTGGGGAGGAAAAACTTTCCTGTGCCCACTTAGGTTCAATAGTCAGGGGCCTACAAATTAAACTGACAAAACATAGATTAGCAAGAGAAAAAACAAAGTTAGTTTATATGTGTATGGAAGTACACAAAAGAAGTGGCTTACAAGATGGTTGAAGTTAGTATTCCTAACTTAATGGGACTAGGCCTACAGTTTGTATTCCTAACTTAATGCCTCAAGTTTGTATGTCTAATTTAATGGGGGAAAGGGAAGGTGGAAAATAGGCTTCAGTATAAGAAAAAAATGGAATTCTTTAGGAAGGATAAGTGGATTTTTACAGGAACAAATAGGAGTTAAGAAATGTTTGTTTTTATGGGGAGAATAGTCTTTTCCATCTTCTTCATGGCCTTAAACTCCTGGAGAGGGGATTTATGATAGTTTTACTCTCAGTCTTCTTTCTGGGAGTGAAGCCGCCTAGAAGAAAGGATTTATGGCAGCTTCATTCCCGGAAGTTTCTGCTCTTAGTCAGATAAGGAAAGCTCTGAGAAGCCACTTTTCTGCATTTGTTGACTCTCAAATGTCTTCTGGTTAAAATAATCTTCATACCAGCTCTGGGGTTCTGAGTGGGTTCTCACAGCTGCCTGAGTGTCCTCACCATATGGCAACCAACTTTACTTATAGCAAATGATCCAAGAGAACACCCAAGATAAAAGTAGTAGTCTGTTAATCTAGCCCAAGAAGTGACATACAATCCACTTCTGCCATATTGTATTTGTTGTAACATATAAATCTAGCCCAAACTTAAAGGGAGGGGAATTAAGCTCCATCTCTTGAGGTTAAGAGTGTCAAATAATTTTGTGGACTTTCAGGACATATTTTTAAAGCCATCATATAGCTTTATACTTTAAAAAAAAAACAACTCTGCTATTATTTTAATAGTGTCTTGGGAAGAATCATTCTATTGTATGGAACATTCCATTGTATAAGTGCATCATACTTTGACAATTTCTGTGTAGTTGTAAATTTAGCTTGTTTTGAGATTTTTGCTTTTATAAGGATACTATGATGATATTATTCTAAATAACTTTTTAAAATGAGTAATTATTCACCTGATAGCTTATTATAGTAGTTTATTGCTATGGTCTATATACTCTAGAATGCATTTGTGGAAATACGCATACATTTTCTTTAGAGTAAAATACTCCAGTGTATTTATTATTGTAGCAGTTTTTGTAGTAAAATGTTTTAAACAGCATGTTCTGAAAAAATTAATGTATTTTAACGATTTTTTGAATAGATTGATCACTGAACAATTGTCACTTTTTTTTGAGAAGGAGTCTCGCTCTGTCGCCCAGGCTGGAGTGCAGTGGCCGGATCTCAGCTCACTGCAAGCTCCGCCTCCCGGGTTTAAGCCATTCTCCTGCCTCAGCCTCCCGAGTAGCTGGGACTACAGGCGCCCGCCACCTCGCCCAGCTAGTTTTTTTTGTATTTTTTAGTAGAGATGGGGTTTCACCGTGTTAGCCAGGATGGTCTCCATCTCCTGACCTCGTGATCCGCCCGTCTCGGCCTCCCAAAGTGCTGGAATTACAGGCTTGAGCCACCGCGCCCGGCCACAATTGTCACTTTTGATTTCATTTTGGGATCTTACGACTTCGCTAGATGGCAGCAGAGGACCAGGTTGAATTCAGGCTGCTTTTGTGAAGCAATAGAATTCTAATGGTATCCAGTGCATTGGACATCTATTTTGTAATACAATCCAGAATATTAGCTGGGGATTATTAAGAATTTAGTAAGGATTAGTGGGATCATGTATACAACATTACTGAAAGCATAGCCATTTTGACAATGTTGGTGTGTTCTTTTGTGCGTTGCATCTGAATTATATTTGCAAATGACCTCATAGTGCCATTTTGGACCTTTTTTGGTAAAAACAATGTAGCCATATTGAAGTCCTTAGAAGTATTTTTTCTGCATCAGGAAACTGAGACATGCTTATGTTGAAATCTCAGAAGGAAAGAATGATATGAAGATTCTCTTTTATCCCATTTGGAGCTTTTTTTGCTCTTAATTGTGTTGGGAGCAAAGGAGTCTAATAGAAAAACATAATGTTGGAATGTAGCTCTTTTATTTATAGACTGAAATTTTTGTTCATGGGATAGAAAAGTTATTTGATTTGTATGTGGTGTATGAGGAACAGTAATTTTTATATATGTGCCCTAATGATATATTTTGAGGAAAAAATTCTTTAGCTGTATATTTTAAAATCATATATAGGATTTTTATTTTCTAGAGGAACTATATTTGGTTTTTGCATGTTTGATGGTAATTTGGTTCTCAAAAGGCAGTAACATGTGAACTAGGTAAAGAAATCAGAAAATGAGTAATTCTGACAGTGCTTTTAAATTGCGAAGTCTGATTTGAAGATTATATAGGTGGCCCATCTTAGTATAGTATCTCTCTGACGTTTAGCCCAGATTTAATGTTGCTGCTGTTTTTGCTGACAGGTGAGCTTCCTTGAACACATTTTATTTTAGTAACATTTTGGGATTTAGAAAATTTAATTTTTAAAATACTTTTGCATGGACAGAGAACTAAATTTTGTCTCCCTATGAATTATCTAGAATGGCATTTAGGTCTTTTACATCTTATGTTAGGATGGTAGAATGTAAACTACTGGCTAGAGTTACAGGATATAATATATAACTAGAACAAATCAAATTGCTGCATAAATTACAACCTTTAAGCTGCTGCACATTAAGGCTGCTCTGTGATGTGGCCTCGGTAGGTGCCTTAATGTTATGAGTCCATAATATATTTATTTTTATAGTCTCAGTAGTATTTAACTGTTGAAATTGGTGCTACTTTTACGTGAACCTAAACAAAGACTAGTAGCAACCAGTTGATTTCTAGTAGTTCGATTCATTAAGAATTACTTACTAGTGTTAAAAGGAAAATAAAAATGGAGGTCACAGTTTAGATGTATCCCAAGGCCAACTGCCTATAACACTGTAACCCAAACTCAAGTCATTCTGAGTCCCCTGAAACACTGTCTCTACTTATAAAAGAACCACAAAGCATGAGGTTTGCGTCTTTGCCAGCGTGATTCAGTGAAATTAAACCAATCAGCTATAGACAAATCAGTTTAAACAGCTCCATTTGCATTAAAATAATGTTAATGTCTAATGACCAGTTACGAAAAAGGTCAAAATACTTTCTCCTTTATAAACTGCTATAACTCCTGTAAGGAAGCTTCTTATGACTTAAAAGTTTCAGATCTCAATCTGTACTTTTTGCATGATAGTGAGCTTTAAAATTTTTCCTAACTTGATCTAATTTTATTTTTGATACCAGTAAATGGAGAAATTACAACTCACTTAAAACATTTGGTGCACTTAGATATGGTTTTGTTTACTTAGATTTTTACTTTGTGCATGAAGCAATATTAAATAAAATCAAGCATCATCATGTTGTGCATCTTCTACATGTGTTTTTATTTCTCTTTCTTAAAAATACCTTAGTTGTGTTATTAGCACATTTCTAAATTTAAAATAATGGGTGATCTTTATAGTAAAATATTTATGGTAAAGTATAATACCTGTGTTAAAAGTAAATTTATTTCAAGTTTCTTGTAGATTATGAAAATCCCTTTCAGTAAAATTTTTTTCTGAAAATATTCATTGTTCTAATAGAAATAACATGAGAGTGTGAAAAAGATGATGCTTGCTTTAAAGGAAATTCCTAATTTCTGATAAGTTTTAAATGGCTGCTGTTTTGACTACACACTCAGAGCTGCCAAATGTAATATTTTGATATGTGGTCAATTTCAATGGCAGTAAAGTTTTAAAAGGAAAAAGAGTTTGTGTATATTTAAGAAAAGAAAATTGAAGATGTGGTTCATGCCCTAAAATAGGTCAAAGTCTAATGAACAGTATAATTGTATATAAATGACATGACATAGACTCTAAGAATGTAGGAGTTCTTAGGAGGAGGATGAGTGAAGAATGAATAACATGGGTGAGGGGAGCAACGTGAAGAAAGTCTTGAGGTAGAAACAACCTGAGCTGGACCGACCTGATTAATAATTGATAAAAATCCACAATCTCTGTGAGCTCTTAGAGTTAAGGTGCTTATGAGAAAATTGTTACACTGGTGGCTGCATAAACCCTTTGTTTATATTTTGAAGCATGTCAGAGTTTTAATGATTGCTAAGCCATAAGCTTCTGATTTAAACTTTGACTATAATGTCAACTCCTACTCCTTGAATTGTTCTTAGGAGGCTATTAAAATGGGAGATCCTTTATCTCAATCTTCTTGAAGTTTAGGACCACCTGATTTGCTGAGTCAGTTGGTTCGCCCCCCATAGCCTTTGAGGCCTTAAAAGAGCTGTGTTTTTTGGGTTTTTTTTGGAAATCAGGTAAAGAGTGTGATAAGAGACTATTTTCCATAGTGATACAAAGGCAGGGAAATGAACATTCTGAGGAATAGTTGCTGTGGCAGTGGAAGAGGAAGCACTTCACCTATTTACATGACTGGAGGAAGAAAAATGCTGTGATGTCACAGAAAGCTAAGTCTAGGAGACATCCCTAAGGGGCTTTCCCAGCTGGAGGCACAGGGAAAACCCCATAGTAATTCTCTCCCAGTCATCCTTCCCAACATTTTATTTCCTATTTTCAGCTATACTTAAAAGACTGTTAGGTGAACCTTTTTTGGGACTTAGTGAAAATTTTACTCAAAGTAGCTTACATTTAGCATTCATTCAATGAGTCTGGCAAATAGTGAGTTTCAAAGTTTGCATAATATAAAATGTGAAAATTAGAAGACTGATTAGAACTAATTTGTGATCATGCTTAGTTTTTCTTCTAGTACTCTTTGCTCTTTTTAATCCTAGTTAGGATCAAAAAAGAACGTTTCTATAGCTAAGAAGAGAAAATCTATTGAATATAACTTTTGGACAGATTCTTCAGTGAAAACTTTTTTTTTTCCAGATTAAAATAATCTTTAAAATTATTTTGCTTTTTTTTGGACATCTCTCAGGCTTCCGATTTTCTCTCTTTCTCTCTCTCTTTTTCTTTTTTGAGATGGAGTCTTGCTCTGTTGCCCAGGTTGGAGTACAGTGGTATGATCTGCACTCATTGCAACCTCTGCCTCCCAGGTTCAAGTGATTCTTGTGCCTCAGCCTCCCTCGTAGCTGAGACTACAGGTGTGTGCCACCATGCCCAGCTAATTTTTGTATTTTTAGTAGTGATAGGGATTCACCATGTTGGCCAGGCTGGTCTCAAACTCCTGACCTCAGGTGATCTGCCTGCCTTGGCCTCCCAAGGTGCTGGGATTACAGGCGTGAGCCACCATGCCCAACCCTGACTTTTCTATTTTCTTTTACAATTTGAGTGTTAAGGGTGGCCTGAGGTTATTTAATCTAGTGCTTCTCACAATTCTGTGTGCATATGAATCACCTGGAAATCTTGTTAAAGTGCAAATTCTGATTCAGAAAGTCTAGGCTGGGACTCAAGATTCTGCATTTTTGACAAGTTTCCAGGTGATGCTAATGCTATTCGTCCAGGGACCACATTGTAATTAGCAAGAATTGACTCCATTTTCTCAAGTTATAGATGAGGATATCAAAGCTAGGGAGACCAAGTGGTTTTTACAAGGTCCCATACCTAGTTAGTAAGGGTGGACTTTTAATTTTTAATGCGACAAAGTCATATTTTTCAGCATAAGGAAATACTTAAAAACCAAGAGAAATCTTCCTCTTCCCATAATTAGATGGCAGCTCATTTGTTAAGCCAACTTTATTCAATTTGAATCTTTAAGATGTGTCTTAAGATTTTCTCTTCCATCCTTACTGCTTTTGAGGATTTGAAGAAAAAGCAATAAATGGATACATTGATTTATTTGAATATGTCTGTATCCAATTATTAGAGTCTTTACTTTTTGGACTTTAGATGATCAGGAAACAGGTTTAAGTGACCTTAGGAGATAGTAAAATATATTCAAATCTAGTTTTTGAGGTAGAAGCTTCTTGCTATGGTAGGGTAAATCATGTTTTTATTTAAAGTGACTGTTAATGTATACTTTGTTTTCAGATATTTTACAAACTGGAGGAGGTAATGTAACTAGTGTTTTGTGTCTTTGGTAGTGCCTGTATGAATACTTTTTGCTCTTGTCTGTGAATCTAGTCTGGTTTTTCTTGTGCCTTAAGAACTTTTAGGATTGTGGCAGCATTGGAGGTGGGGTGTAAACGTGTGTAAGTGCATGCTGCTTGGGGGAAGTGGGACCACGTAAGAACCCTTTCAGCTCTTGATAATTCCATAATTCTCTAATTCTTTGAAGATCGGTGAAATGGAATAGGAAGCATGTTCTAGCCCACAGAAGTGGCAGTTAGTGAGATGCATGTTGCCCTTAGCAAATGAATTCAGTCCTAACTTGACAGTTATTTTCAAAAAGTGAACAATATGCTTTGATAATTTACTCGTTGCACTTCCCCAAACTGTTAGTTGATTTTATAAATTTGTAGAGGGTGGAGACTTTATCAGTCAATTTTTATTGTTATGACAGTTATTATGTTTCTTTTTGGTAGATAAAGGAAACCTGAACCCAGGTAGATTTAATTATAATTTTATTTAAGTTATCATTTTACTAATCTTTATTTTAATGAGATAGACTGGACCAGAACATGGTCAATGATCATTTTCCATTGTGTATTGTAGCTTTCAAGTTTATTGTGTATGTACCATTACTGTTAGTAAATCTTAAGAAATTCTTTCCATATATTGGGATATTTTGGGCTCTGGGTTTGTTTTTATCATTCTAACGTTTAGAAAACAAGCTCTTAGACAGATTGAGGCCCACCTGATTCAAGTTTTTAAAATATGAATTCTCTGTTTTGAATTATCACTCACTCAGTGCAGCGTCTGATTTTAGTTTTACCTATTCATAGAAAAATGAATTAAGGAACTATTTTACTGTAGTTGTTGACTGCCTTTGACTGTGTAAATATGTTTATATGTTTGAGTTTGTGGTCTGCGGGTAACCTTTACCAAGGGTTACCTATGATTCATTTCTCTATGTTTCAAAATTTCTGTGTTCAGTTATCTCTTTCTCTTCTGTGTTCAAAAGGGATGGCTTCCTCTTTCCTGTTTATAGGGTTCTTAAGCTAATCCCTTCTGTTTTATTCAGGGTTTTGTTTTATCATTAACCCCAACTCTAACTCTTCTTTGGATTGTGTAAAGTAGTACTAGTAGCAGCTGTAGTAGTAGTAGTAGTAGTAGTAGTAGTAGTAGTAGTAGTTGTAGTCATAGTACTAATGATATCTAGCTTTAATTAAGTACTTAATTAAGTACTCTGTGCCTTGGACATAATAACAATAGCTGATACTGTATTACTATGTATTAATCACTATTCTAGTATCCTTTATATATTAACTCATTTAATTCTTTAATTTTTAAAATTGTAGTAAATTACACATAACATAAAATTTACATTTTAACCATTTAAACTATGCAGTTCATGGTATTAAGTACATTTGTATTGTGTGCAACTGTAACCAACATCTATCCTCAGAACACTTTGATCTTGTATAACTGAAATTCTATACTCAAATAACAGTGACTCCCTATTCTCCCCATTCCCCCGGCAACCACTGTACTCCATTCTGTCTCTGATTTTGATTACTCTAGGTACTTCAGAGGGAATGATACAGTGTTTAGTTGTGACTGGCTAATTTCACTTAGCATAATGCCCTCAAGGTTCATATGCTGTAGCATATGTCAGAATTTCCTTCCTTTTAAAGGCTGAATATTTTTCCATTTTATGTATATGCTGCATTTTGCTTATTTATTAATCCCTCCATGGATACTTGGATTGCTTCAGTGGTTTAGCTATTGTGAATAAGGCTGCTGTGGACATGAATGCACTAACTCATTTAATTCTTAAAACTGTTTTAGGAGGTGAGTACTTCTGGTGAGGAAATGGACACTTAGTCAAGTAACTTGTGCAAAGTTACACAGTTAGTAAGAGTTGGTATGGGATGAATGATTCTTAACCACTATAGTGGAGTCCCATATAATTTTCTATGCTGGTACCTTCTCTTTTGCCTACAGATATCTTCACCCCTCTTTGCTATATGTTAACATGTAATTAATGGTATGTAGTACAAATACTTTTAATACTAATGTTGGCAAATGAACAATCAGTTCATTTTATTTATTAGTGTTTGTTGTATTTCAACTATACTTCAACCCAATTACAAAATGAAGTTGAAACTCCTTAAGCTGGATTTTAACACTCCTACTTGCTCCCTGTATGCTTCTCTTTCACCATGATATGATCATTTATTGTATGTAATAGTTATCTAATTCCTGGACAAGTTGGAGTGATAGAGTGCTTTGACTAGGACCTGTTAATTGGAGTATGGGAGATTTCATGGGAGTTTTAAATAGGATTTTGAAGATACATATTTCGAGACAGGATGGTGTAGTAGTATAGCTACGTGGGCTTAGAAACAGACATATACAAATTTCTGAGCAGTGGAGGATGGCAAAATGAGAAGAGAATAAGGAAGTTGCAATTGTGAAGTTAAAGCATATAGTTAGGAGTTGGACAGCTAGAATTGTTCATAATATTGGATGAGATTTTTGGTTCCAGTCTGTCTGCTTGATTTTTAGGGGTCTAGATAGCAAGCACTATTGAGTCTGGAATTACAGGCTCTGGAGCTTGAATTTTTCGTCAGAGCCCATAATTATAGCAGTCTTACCATTGACAGTTTGCAAATTAATTTTTTAAAATTGTTGAGTAGTTTGGAAAAAATTTGCTCCTTACTTACACTTGGTTATTTATATTTAATATGTCATTAATTTTGTGGAATAAGAGAGAGGAATCTAGAAACTGACACTGGGCCCCATGCCCTGCCAAACTCTGTCATAGTGTTGCTTTTTAAATTGACAGATTTGCACAAGACTTTAAATCTCGATGGTTGAAAGGACTTTCTTGAAACAGATTTTGAAGACGATTAATAATCTGTTAATAGAAATAAGGACACACAGTAGTTTGATAAGGCTTGAGATTTTGTGATTCTTTATGGTAGGTATCTCTACGTCTTCAAAATTTACTTTTGATGAATTAACTGAAATTAAAATAAAAGTTACAGTCTTCTGATGACTTTTCTATAGACATAATTTACCCAGTACTGTTTATTAAGATTAAGCCATTTAGATAAACATGACATAGTAAAAAATGTGTGGTAGAAACCATATATAAAATAAAGATGGCTATGCTTATGTAGAAGACATTTAAATGTTGGCAAATTGTCCAAATCTTCAGTGGCATGCTGCTGGCCTGCCATTTAATATACACTTAACATTCTGAGATCAAAGACTAGTTAGATAAATTTGACAATTAAATTGGTGGGGAAGTGAATAGGCTTTGCAATTTAAAATTAAATAATACATGTTGTCTGCTTAATTACTGCTGTGTTCATGTAAGTGATCACATAATAGAAGGGAGCTATGGGCTTAAAGTGAATTTAAGACCATAAAGCCATAATCAGTCACATCTGTTTCATGACTTTAAATTGATGTGGTACGAGTGTGAAAGAAGAGCTCATCCTTTGAAGAGGCCTGCTGTGCTTATATAATCAATAAGTCAAAACAAAAATACCTGTAGGGTTAGAATCTTTTATATTGCTGAATGAAAATTTTGATAGTTTTTGGTAAAGAGATTATGTTAGAGCTACGTTGTCATTTCACTGATTGTTAACAGCAGTAAAAAGTGAAAAAAATGGTTAGACAGTGTTACTGTATGTGGGTGTTCTTTTAAATTTGTTAATGTGAAACTAAGGACCTTAATATGAGTCAGTTGAATTTCTGGGAAGATGACATAAGGTAAAGTCCTCAAGACTGCCCCCTCTTCAGACACAGTTGCAAGTCTGGGCCTCCAGAACTTCTGATCAGCCAGCTTCAATTTGGGGTTCTCACAACCCCTCTTTGGATTCAATTAATTTGCTAAAGCAACTCACAGGACTCGGAGAAACTTATGTTTACTGGTTGATTATAAAGGACAGTACAAAGAATATAGATGAAGAGATGCATAGGATGATGCGTGGGGGAAAGAGTGCAGAGCTTTCATGTCCTCCCTGGGTGTGCCACCCTCCGGTAACCTCCACATGTTCTGCTGTCTGGAAGCTCCCCAAACCCCGTCCTTGGTCTTTTATGGAGGCTTCATTATGTAGGCGTGATGGAGTAAACCATTGGCTGTTGGTGATCAACTTAATCTTCAGCCCTTTCTCCTTCCTAGAAGATGTGGGTTGGTGCTGAAAGTCCTAACACTCTAATCTTGCCACGTTCTTTCCTAGTCCCCATCCCGAAGCTACCTAGGAGTTGCCAACCATCGGTCAACTCATTAATATACAAGAAAGCATCATTTTGGTGTTCCTGAGGATTTTAGGATTTGTATGCCAGGAAACGGTTGAAGAACAAATATATATATTTCACAGTATCACAGATGCAAACAAATGATGTTTAAATTGGTCTTTTCTCTGAGATTCATTAAGTTTAGATTGTATTTCTATGGAATTATAGTATAAATGATAGTTTGGTGCCCAAACTAGTCTATAAAGCTTATTCCTAAGGTAGCTAAATTGCTTACTATGTATATATATTATGAAAAATGACAAAATGTACTGTTTCAACACTGGTAATTAAGCAGACTGCCATTGTAACATAAGAAGTTTATGAAAACTATTTTGAATAATTTAAAAACTTTGGGGAAAACTGGATTTTATAAGATAAGGAGACAGAGACTATTATATAAGGAGATTGTGAAGGGGATTTTGACACTGATTCTTTATTGTCTAGATGGATTAAACAACTTACTACTTTAAATTTTGCTTTATACAGAAACTTTGATTAGAGTTTTCATTGATTCATGAATGGAACTAAGTTAAAGGAGGTGAGAAGGAGAAATATGTTTTTCCTTTTTCTTTTTACAAAATTGTGGTAAAATATACTTAAGATTTCTTATTTAAAAGAAAGAGTTGAAAGAAACAGGAAAAAAATGGGTTAAAGAAGACAGGGGTATACCTTGCAAAAGAGGTTGTCAGAGACAGTTTACTGAGCAGTGAGGTAATGAGAGAAACAGGCAAAGTGTGCATGAGCCCCATGAGGAAGGAAGAAAGCTGGAGTTTGGCAAGTCAGCTGTTCTTGTATTGTTTTTTGAACACATGACAGGTGTTGGTGAGTAGGGGGCATGGTCTGACCAACTGCTTCTATGTCAGGAAGGTTTATATATTCTATCTGGGGAAGTGGTCTGAATTTTCTTTATAAGAAAATTTTAGTATACTTGAATTTATTTCTGTATACTAATACAACATTGAGAATTAGCTCTCAGGGACTTGTGTGCCAAATCTGTTCGGAATAAAAATGAGAGGAAATGTAGCTTGTATAGAATAGCAGAGGTTTGGTAGTGAATTCTTTTTTTTTTTTTTTTTTTTTGGAGACGGAGTGAATTCTTATGAGAGAAAAGATGTACAGAGAAAGTAAACTCTAGGCTTAGCATTATACACTTGTCTATGTTGAAGGATGGTAAATAGATGGTGTGTCTCTTGGCATGAAGTTACTAGGTAAAGGGCTAGTATTATGTAACCCTTGGTATTAAGGATATGTTAGGGACATTACAGTGGGATTTCATCATAGGCACATTAAACTTCCTTACATTTAGCTGTATATATTGAGGCAAAAACAACAACAACAAAAAATCCATTAGCATCCTTTTTTTTTCCCCAGTTAAAAAATAGAGATTTGGTCTCGCTATCTTGGCCAAGCTAGTCTTGAACTCCTGACCTCAAGTGATTCTCCTGCTTTGGCCTCCCAGTGTACTAGGATTACAGACGTGTGTCACTATGGCTAGCCTTGTTAGCCTTCTTGACTGTAAGCAATAGAAATCAACTTTGGCTAATTTATGCAAAGGAATAAATAAGGAGAACCTGTCTTGGAAAATGGATAGGAATCAAGGGAAACCAGCAGCAAGGACCAGAGCCAAGGTCAGGGCACTGGAACACTTTGATTAAGAAGCCACTGTTAGCACTTGTTGACAATGTCTCTGCTGTTGCTATAAATAATTCTGCAACTATTCTTGTGCCTCTTTGTCACTCAAGTTAAAAGTTTTGGGAAAGGAACATGGATCGCTGGTCTAGATCCTGAGCCTATTTCCAGCCTGCTAGGGGTAGGGAAAATCTGGGCCTTTGATTTCCATCTAAACTCATGGTGTCCATCATTTCTTCCAAACAAAATGGAACAATTACTGCTTCCTTCTTAAATGCCCCATGGCTCAGTAAGTATACCCAGTTCCTGAAGCCAGAACTTGGAACTTCTCTCATTTTCTCAGTCACATATCCAGTAAATAGCATATTGAATTCCTGTCAGTCTACAACTTGAATATCTTGAGTTAATCTATTTATCTCTAAAATTATTGTTACTACTATCCTAGTCACTGTGATTTCTCACATGGTCTATTAAAGAAACCTTATGATTTCTCTTGTCTACAGATTGGCCCCTATTCTGTTGGGGTATATATTATGTGTTGATGAACTTTTAAAAATGCAGATCAGATTATGTCATTGGTTTGCTTAAAACATTTTAGTGGTCTGCATTTATTTACCTCCCATCTCTCAGTTCCAGTCCACCCTTTTATACTGTGTTAGGGGTGGGACTTTGCAACCTACATTTCCCAGACTCCCTTGCCAGCTTGCTTGCTGTTGAGTTTCACCACTGGGAGCACTGGCAGGAATTTGGAAGGTGAGAGAAGGGACTACTCTTATTTTCAGTTTCTGTAAGAATACCTCCAGCAGCAAAGGACAACTGTTACTCCATTCTCCAACTTCTTTTGTCACTTTCCACACCCGTCTTGCTGTTACCTCTCAGAGATAACAGCTTCTGGGCAGGGCATCCTAGTTAGATAGAGTACCCCTTGTATCACTTCCTAACCTGCTGGACTTTGTTCCCTTAGTGGTTTGACCATCCTCCATTGGACACCTCTTCATAGGGATTCAAACCTTAAGCTACAGGGCCATTTGTGGCCACCTTCTTTTATTATTATTATTATTATTATTATTATACTTTAAGTTCTAGGGTACATGTGCATAACGTGCAGGTTTGTTACATATGTATACTTGTGCCATGTTGGTGTGCTGCACCCATCAACTCGTCAACCATTATGGAAAACAGTGTGGCCACCTTCTTAGAGGTTAGAGCATCCCACCACATGGACCTCTTTCACCCTCTTCCAGGCATAGCCCCATAATGCTTTTCTTCCAAGCTCCTAGCTTTTCAATAACAGATCTCTTTCATTTTGTTCCCCTAGTCCTGTGGGTCATAGTGTTTCCTGCAACTATTAATCTCTGGATTATTTCAGGCTTCCTGTTCTATGTTCTCAGCTTTCCAGTATCTGTGTAACCAACGTGCTGTAGTACATCTCCTGGGTTTGAATTCTGCATTATGGTTTCTGTTTGTCTCATACAAGTAGTTTTTTGTTTTCTAAGATAAAATTAAAAAAAAAAAGTTAAAATAACTGGTAGCTGGGGGTGGAGGGATTAAAAAATATTTCAGGCTGAGCATGGTGACTCATGCCTGTAATCCCAGCACATTTGGAGGCTGAGGTGGGAGGATTGCTTGAGCCCAGGAGTTCAAGGCTGCAGTGAGCTATGTTCACACCACTGCACTCCAGCCTGGGTGACAGAGTGAGATCCTGCCTCAGGAAAAAAAAAGGTTTTCATAATTCCTGTTTCTCTGTTACTTCTTTAGTCTTATGCCATACCATTTTCCTGCTTTATCTTTACGTTTCAGTATTCTGAACCTTTTTTAGTTACCAGAACATTGCTGCATTCTATCTTGTCTGAAGGACATTGCACCTACTAGTACTACTGTGTACTCCAACCCTCTCATCCCTCATTTCTCTTCCTGTCTCACATTACAACCTATGCTGGGTTGACTCCTACATACCGAATGTGAGGGGTAGTATACTGTAGAGGGTGTATAAATAAACTATTGTCTAAGTTTGAATATCAGCGTTGCTGTTGTGCCAGCGTTATGACATTGGGCAAGTTACTTATGTGTGTCTCAGTTTCCTCATCTGGAAAATGGGGATAATAATTTTACTGACCTGGTAAGGTTGTTGTAAGGATTAAATGAGTTAATAAATGAGTTAAGAAAAGTGCTCTTTTCTTCAGAACATAGTAATTGCTCAATAAGTGTATTAGCTATGCATGAATTCCTCTGGAATGCCTTCCCTGATCTCCAGACTCTGACAGGTTCTACCTTTGTAGGCTCCTGTAATAGCTTCTACTTCACTGTTCTAATATGTATTATGTTTGGAATTATTTAATGTCTTGTTTTCTTGTTGAGTGTAAATGATATGAAGTGGAGAAGAGAGTCTATGCCGTTTGCTGTTATAACCCTAGCACCTAGTACTGTCTGGCATCTAGACTGGCTCCATTTCGGCCCTTTAACTTTTATTTAAAAAATTAATTGATTAAAAAATTTAAGAGAAAAGCCATAATAAGTTTGATAGGGGTTAGGAAAAATGGATAGAGATAGAGATGGTGGTGAAATAAATCAATGTAAACGATCAGCTTTTCTGTTTTTATTGCCCATCAAAAGGCTCTAGTATGGAGGCTCTATCATAGGAGAAGAGGAATATCTGTTGTTTTGAAGCCTCTGTAGTACAAAGAACAAGATTAGAATCCTTTCTTAATTCATTGACACTTTGCAAAGGGAAAATGTTTCTCTGGGTCTGATTATAGACTACATTTCTGGCTTGGTAGCTTTTTTCCCCCTTGCAGCTTTAACTTTGCCCCCTGTGTCTGAAAGCAATTTGTGTTTATTTCTAAAAATTTTTAAAATACAGAAAAGCATAATGAGGAAAGCAAATATCATTGATAATTCTATTACATAGAGATGGGGCAGCTCTTAATATTTTGGTATAGGCTTTACTCTCTGTATTTACGATATACACACAGTTTTATCCTCCTCCTTTCCCTTGTCATTATTTCATCTATTCTGGTTTTAAACTTGCTTTTTTCCCACTAAGTATATTGTAAATCTCTTTCTGTATTAATGAATATTTTTATCATTGTTTTAAAAATGCTTGAATAGTACGCTTTTACATGAATATGTGATATTTATTTTACCTATTTGCTGAATGATGGACATTTGAGTTTTTATTCTTTCACTGTTATAGAATATTTTGATGAACTTTGTTGTACATACAGCTTTGCTTATTCTTTCACTGTTATAGAATATTATGATGAACTTTGTTGTACATACAGCTTTGCTTAACAAATGTTGAGTGCCTTCCTTTAGTGTGTATTCAGATAGACTGTGCAAGATACTTAAGCTGTGGGAAAGAACAAAATAGATATGATTTCTGCCTTCATAGAGTATAAGATAAATTCCTAATTTGATGATCAGAGTTGGGTCTAAATTGGTGATAACTTTAAATTACAAGGAGTTTAATGACCATTTTACTCTCAGACTACTGGGAGGAATGTGAATTAGAACTCTAAGGTGGTATTAGTTACCATTGTTTTCCATCAGTTTTCCTTCTCTTTAATTATGTACTTCCTAAGTTTATTAATGTATATTTGGTGGTTTTACTTAATTATATATCTCACATCTCAGTGACTGCTCTGAAAGATTATTTCCAGTTATGGTAGAAAACCTTCATTTACAGTAAAGTAGTCTATAAATCTGGCTTTTCTGTAATCCATATACCTTTGGTATATATATGTTAGCATTTTCTATCTGGGAAACATATACTGAATTAAATTTTGCCTTTTAATGGGCATGAATATAATACAAATACCTATTGATAATTCTGAATATTAAATTTGCAGTTGAGATAATTTCTTTTTTTTTTTTTTTTTTTTGAGGCAGAGTCTCACTCTGTCGCCCAGGCTGAAGTGCAGTGGCCGGATCTCAGCTCACTGCAAGCTCTGTCTCCCGGGTTTATGCCATTCTCCTGCCTCAGCCTCCCGAGTAGCCGGGACTACAGGCGCCTGCCACCTCGCCTGGCTAGTTTTTTTGTATTTTTCAGTAGAGACGGGGTTTCATCATGTTAGCCAGGATGGTCTCGATCTCCTGACCTTGTGATCCGCCCGTCTCGGCCTCCCAAAGTGCTGGGATTACAGGCTTGAGCCACCGCACCCGGCCGAGATAATTTCTTAATTAATAGATTATATTGCACCATAGTTACATACATAGTTATATACTGACAGTCTGTGAGGTAGTTGCCTCTTTTTAAAGAATCTGACTGCTTTCGGGGACTTCAGAGTGATGTGGAAATATATCCATATTCCTTACATGAAATAGCTCATTACTTTTTGTTAGTATCACATAACAAAAGAACATATGATTTGGAATGACTGGAGTTCAAACAAAAAATCATAGCCCAGAAACTTGTGTTCCAAAGCCTGAAAATTTATGTGTGCAGAAGAATCCCTAAATACCAAGTGCTAAATAATTTCTCTGGTGTTTCTGCAGATGCAAGCTGTGTTTCTCATAAGCTATCCTTTTTGTATATTCCATCCTCTAAAACTTTTTCTTCCTTAGTCTTTTAAATCTGTTTATACACATGTGTACATAGAGAGTATTTTCTTTTGATTGATACTCTACTTGATTTAAAAGCAAAGGTCTAATACTGAGACACACAGGTGTGTGTTTGTGTCTGTGTGTGTGTAAAATAAATGTATCTTCATCCTGGGATAATACCTATTCTACTTAAACATTAAATTTAAAATTCTCAACTTCTGGGCAGTCAGTGAAAGGGGAAATATAATTTCAGTTATCATTATTACATGATCATAAGAGTAAACCATTTATTTTTTCTGAATTCTAACATTTATTAGCTTAAGTCAGCTTTTCTCAAATTGTAAGTATAGAACACCAATTCTGTCAAATTTTAACAGATATCAGGATTAAGTTTAGGAAACAATGGACTAAGTAAGATGAACAGACTTATTTATATATTTTATCATAACTTTAAATATCCTAATATATATCTTGACTTTCTAAGAGAAAAATACAGTGGTTTCCTAACTTATTTGCCTTGAAATACTCTTTTGGTGAATATCAACTTTGCAAAATGCCAGTCTAAGTCCTTAACAACATGATGGGTTATGTGTCTTCCATGCCATTTTTGCAGACGATGTCATCATTGCTTTTTATTTGATCTTACCTTTTGTTGATTTAAATTCTTTTTGAAACATAATCCAAGGCAAAGGTAGCTTAGATTTTTTCTATACACCAGGAATTGCTGCTTTTGAAAAGCATGTGCCAGAGGGCCTTGGGAACTAAGTATTCCTGTTGTCTGTGTGCCGGCTGGCCTGGCATTTGGTCTAGGAGTCTTTCACATACACAGTCAGTCCAGACTGAGGCTGAATTTATTTTTCTTAGTGAAACCTGAGTCCTCACACTCCCCATCTACTAGGGCTGCAGCTTTTATAGCGAGGGCCTGAGCTCTCCATCTGCTCCCCAGACACCTGCTGGAACTAATTATCATCATTATTAAAACTTTAAAACAATTTTTCTATTATGTTGCCTTTTTTCCTTTCCTCTGTTTTCACTTTTTTTTGGGAATTATTTTGGAAACAGCAAAGAACAACATACTTCACAATCTAATCCAAAAACATAAGCCCCTTTGGTTTTCATGCTGCTCTTTTCCATTTTGTTTGTACACCTGTTTTCCCTTAATCAGCTCTCCTGTTTCTCCTCACCTATCCTAAACGTGTGTACTTTGCTCTTCAGAACGTCGGTTTGTGGTTAGCCAGTTATCCACTATTATATTATCTTCCATATATTCTGTTAGCTTGCATCTCTTCATTTAATATTTCTTCTGTCCCCTAATCTTAACTTGATTCAGCTACATCTTTCAGTCATTGCTGCCTTTTTTTTTTTTTTGGACATACCTTAGGTACTTTGCGGGTAGGTGGTTGGACAGTCTGGTCAGTGTTCTCTTTCATTTTCATTGGTACCTCCAGACCACTCTTCCTTCCATTCTTTCATTTAACACCAAACACCAAACAAAAACAGCCTAACAAAATGATTCTGTTTCTTTGAGGCTTATGTCTTTTAACTTTCTAATCTTTCATGCTGTGAATTTTTTCTCATTCTTTTAAGACTTTGGTTCCTGGATATAATCTTCATTTTCACCCCAAGTCTTCTTACTATCCATTTGGTAGCATAGCTTCCCAGACTGTAATGTCCTCAACTTTAATACATCCGGACTTTATATATGGTGTGAAATAGAACTCCATTCTTGATTTGCTGATGGGAAATCAGTGATGATAACCTGACCATTTGAAGAATGACAGGTTGTTAAGTGTATGAATTCCCCCATATATTGATTGAGTTTAAGAAGATAAGAGCTAATTGAAAATCTTATGGCTGTGTTTTAAAATATTTTAATTTTATAGTCATAAATGAGAAGAAAAATTATACCTGATATTGTGGTATCTGGCTATATGATGATATTGATTCAAAGAGAGGGATTAGCTGTTTTGCTAACAGGTATGGTAGAAAGAGCACTGGATAATTTAAAGTCTGGCAAATGGCAAATCACTTAATGTTTTTCACTGTTTTTTTCTGTTTTGAAGTGGCGAGAATAATACCTAATCCATATAGTTGTTGAGCTAATAAAATACATTTATATATGTGTATATGTGTGCTTCAGTGTTTAAGATCTCATAAAAATTAGAGAACCATTCTCTGTTAGGATGGATTCATAAGGTTACTCCTGAACATCACATTGTCTCCATAAAAAACTTTGATTTCCCTATACTCTGTGTTTTCTATAGGAAATGAAAAAAGTTAAAAAAAAATATTATTTGTGGGCTAGGCGTGGTGGCTCGTTCTTGTAATTCCAGCACTTTGGGAGGCTGAGGTGGGCAGATCACTTGAGGCCAGGAGTTTGTGACCGACATCGTGAAACTCCATCTCTACTAAAAAAAAGAAAAAAACAAATTAGCTGGGCATGGTGGCACACACCTGTAATTCCAGCTACTCTGGAGGCTGAGGCACAAGAATTGTTTGAACCGGGAAGATGGAGGTTGCAGTGAGCCAAGGTTGTGCCAGTGTACTCCATCCAGCCTAGGCAACAGAGCAAGACTCTGTCTCAGAAAAAAAAATTATTATTCATGATACTTTAATCTGCATGATAGAGAGACTCTAGTGAACATTAGTCTAATAATGTTTAAGGTCTATGGAAAACCAGTTTGTTATTTCTCATGACCCTGTTCTTGATATTATACTGCAAATACTAGCTTTTTAATGTTTCATTTACAGGTACATGATGTTGATTGATGGCACAAATGAAGTTTTTATGATTGATAGAGACAATTCAGTATTTCATGTTTCAAATCTGGAATTTCCATTTCGTAAAGATCTTCGTATGCATTTATCAAATACTCTCTTGGATGGCGTAAGTCATATTTATGTATAATATAAAATTAAACATTGCCATTTTTCTTTTCCTTGTAAGTAAATCTGTATTTCTATTGGTTAAGAAGTTTCAAATCAAATCTAACTTTTTTTTTTTTTTTTTTTTTGAAATGGAGTCTCTCTCTGTTGCCCAGGCTGGAGTCCAATGGCACGATCTCGGCTCACTGCAACCTTCGCCTCCTGGGTTCAATCGATTCTCCTGCCTTAGCCTCCCTAGTAGCTGGGATTACAGGCATGCGCCACCACGCCCGGCTAATTTTTGTATTTTTAGTAGAGAAGGGGTTTCACATGTTGGTCAGGCTGACCTCGAACTCCTGACCTCATGGTCCACCTGCCTCAGCCTCCCAAAGTGCTGGGATTATAGGTGTGAGCCACCACACCCGGCCAAATCTAACTTTTATTAGGTTGTTAAATTTCATTTATTTCTTGTGTGTGCTTACATTGAATTAAGGTCCTTTTGAAGAGGGATCTGCCAACTGAATCTTTGAACATAAGTAGGACTTTGAGATATTTTCTTTAGTGGAAAAACTTGTTAAAGCTGGAAAGGGTATTAAATGATTGCTCTGGTCAAATATGTATACATATGGATAGTTATATAATTTTGCATGAAGAGAAATAAATGTTACATGTGGTTAGTAACTTATCTTTTTGCTCCATACTTAGCAATATGTTTTGGACATCTTTTTCACATAAATGTCTGAATGTATAGAGACCATGAACTGGGGCTTCCAAAATATCGTGATTGTGAAAATTGTAGGGTTAAAAAATTACTTGTTAAAAATATGACCCCTTCTAATAGCGTATCCTAGACCATATGAATTGGAATCTCCCAGGGGCCTACATGTTCGTACAAGTGACCAAGTGATTGTAATTAGGCAAGTTTGAGAAACAGTTCTGTAATTTATTCAACCAGTCCCCTTTTGTTGGACAGTTTGATTTTTGTATTTTTTCCTGTGTCTAGTAAATTTTTATTCCTATGACAGCATGTGTAACAAAATATTACTTTCTAATAAAAACATATATATATATATACACACACATACATATGTACATGTATATGTATCTGTATATAGATTTAACTATCATATTATAGTTAATGTCACTGGCAACCTTGCAGTTGTATAGTACATAAAGGTCGTAGTCATTTGTGGCAACTCTGGTAGTTGGTTCATGGGAACAGCAGGAACATTTTAGTTTCTGTTATCTTTATTTAAGGTACATTTTTTTAGCATTATAATTAATAAAATATAAGAAAGGAAAAGAAGTAATAGCATTTGTCAAAGTTTAGTATAGTTTATAATTGAACTAATGTTTGTTGAGTGCCTATTATACCAAGAGTATGGGTATTGCTTAGAGAGTTGAGGAGAAGGCCTCACCCTTGAAATATTTTACTTAATTGAGTAGGGTGGAGAATGAATGGTAATGATGGAAGAGACCTTTGAATAAAACAATAACCCAAAGAGAGGTATATAAGTCCTGAGGTAGTTTAGAGGAGAAATAAATCACATCTAGTTAGTCAGGAACTGAATATGTTTTATGTAGGAGTTGGCATTAGAAACAAAGATTTCTATAGAAAGATTTTTGATGGACGTGGGCTGAGGGCATTCTAGGTAGGAAATAATGCTTAAAAATTGGATGTTTAACCATCTGCAGATTTAACTTAGCAATACTATTTATTTCACCTCAAACTTGGATAACTGAGAGCAGCATAATAGATTCTTGTGAAGTTTTAAAAATAGCAATATGATTCATGATGTCAGTTTACTTGGGCTAGAATTATAGTTGCCATATCTGGTTTTTTTTTTTTTTTTTTTTTTTTTGGTTAGTTAATTAAAACAGTCCTCGGTAGTTTCCTGTTTCTTCTACATTTTCATGTGCAAATTGTTTTTGTAAAATTTCAAATCCAAGAATAACTCAAACTACCTAATTGTCTGACTGTCAGATGTGAGCATTGAAGCTTTTGTTTTGCTTTGCTTAATTATGTTCTTTGACCTATAAAATGTGGAAAATAGGAATTTAGAAATATTGCATTAATTCACTTGAAACACATCAGTGAAATTTAATCAATTTAATGTTGAGACTAAGATAAGAATATAGTGGTTAATCATTAAAGTTAGCAAGAATTTTGGAAAAATTCCATGTCTTTTTCAACTATTAATTTTTTATAAAACACTGCATGCGTATTACTGAAATTTTAGAAAGTCTGTAAATTTAAAGTAGAGAAAATTAACAATCAAGAAGAGATGACATTTTATATTTTGATGTTAAAAGGAAATATCCTTTTAGTAACTTTGTTGTGCTAATAACTATGTAACATGTATAACTAACATGTATATAGCTGACATTTAATATATGTTGTGTATCTGGGGTTTTGTTATTCCTCTTCAATCTGAAGAACTGCTTTCAGGATTTCTTTTTTTTTTTTTAATTTAGTTCTTTTTTTTTTTTTTAAATTGAGGTACAATTTACATACTATGAAATTCACTATTTTAAGATGTTCAATCCAGTGGTTTTTAGTCTTTTCACAAGGTCATATAATCAATACCACTATCTAATTCCAGAACATTTCATCACCTATATGAACTATGATGGTTAGAACCAACAGGGCCTTATATGAAAGATTTCAAGGAATAAGTTACAGAGATGAGCATTGAAGGTCCATGGGTTTTGAAAACCCTTCATTGGTTCCCTATTACTCATAGCAAAAAAGCCAAACTATTCAATATACTATTCTTTATATCTGAAGCATGCCTGTGTCTTCAGTCTCGTCTTTGATTGTGATTGCTAATCACAAATACTCAGCTTTGGACAATTTACCCCAAGCCATCTTTTTTCATGCCATTGTTATACCATTTGGCCTATCCACTATCCTGCTGGAAAATATACTCTGCATCTTTCAGGATGCAGCTAATGGTCATGTACCTTACTATCAAACTTTCTCTTGTTCTTTGAGTAGAAATAATTACACTCCTTCTACGTAGGCTTAGGTAATGCTTTGTTACAACAACAAAATATATTTTTCCTAAATCAGTGTTTTTTTTTTGTAATTTTAGATGGTTTTACATGGAATTTCTGTTATAAAATTAGATAGCAAGAAAACCTACCTGGTTTCCTAGTAAGAATATGAGGAAAGAAAAATAATTTTAGGTAAAAAACGTATTAATAATTAAAAATTTTATGTAATACTGGATTTTACACCTGTAGTCATCCTTTAATGTCCTTATCTTGTTCTGTCAGACTGCAGTTTTTTTTTTTTTTTTTTTTTTTTTGAGACAGAGCCTCGCTCTGTCGCCCAGGCTGGAGTGCAGTGGCGCGATCTCGGCTCACTGCAAGCTCCGCCTCCCGGGTTCACGCCATTCTCCTGCCTCAGCCTCCTGAGTAGCTGGGACTACAGGCGCCCGCCACTGCGCCTGGCTAATTTTTTTTTGTATTTTCAGTAGAGACGGGGTTTCACCGTGGTTTCGATCTCCTGACCTTGTGATCCGCCCGCCTCGGCCTCCCAAAGTGCTGGGATTACAGGCGTGAGCCACCGCGCCCGGCCAGATTTTTTTTTTTTTAACTTTTTAATGGCTATGGTAGATTTACAGTGATCTGTTCATACTCTTTTGCCCTATTCCCTTTGATCAAAGCCTAGTAAAGCGGCATGAAACCAAGAAAGGCCACTTGGCTCACTTGGGAATTCAATCTATAATGGGGGTACCATTTATTGTCATAGATTTTATGATTAAAGTAATTGGCGCATAACAAAATTTAAAGCATTAATGATTAAACAAAAATATTTTTTAAAAAGATCCTGACTTTTAGAATTTAAAATTTGTAGTCTCCCTACCCTTGATTGTTGCTTAGTAATTCAAGCATAAAGCCAAATGTAGCATAGAAATTCAAATATGAAAAATATGATGAGATATTGTCGAGTGATTCTATTTCAGTATAGAATAAATGCATGATGGGGATGGGGGGAGCTAGCAGTTTATATGATCTGGGTACAAGTGTGTTCACTTTGAAATTTCATCAAGTTGTATATTTGTGGTTTATGTGCTTACAGTGTGTATGCTATATTTCAGTCAAATTTAAAAAATTATATTAAAGTATGAAGAAACTTATCTTCTTTTCTCTTTCAAGGAGATGATTATTGACAGAGTAAATGGACAGGCTGTTCCTAGATATTTGATATATGACATAATTAAATTCAATGTAAGTACCTATAATATATAAAATAAAAGTTATTACTGAAATAATGGATGTATTTTTGACAAATAGTCTTTGGGTACTGCCTTAGAGATAGTAGGAAAGAAAATTTGTGACTCAGGTTACTCACTGGGTATCTTTTTATTAATCCTTTTATATCTCCTTTTCTTTCTCTTATTGTTAATTTTCACACGTTTCTTTGTTTTAGGTTTCTTTAACTTGCAAGTGAGTAAAGAATAATGGCTTAACTCTGATAAAATAAGACAGCATTTCATAAAATGAAAATTTCTTCGTTTCAATTATCCTGTACTTGATTTTTTTTCTTGTAAATCTCATGAGTTTATTTCTGTCACCAAAATAGCAACAAAACAAAAGAGAAACTTATTATGAGCTGTTCAGTGGGTAATAAATTACAGTATATTCAGGTTATTAAAAGGCATTTTTTTCCTGCAAATTTTTAATGCACACGTCTTATTTTTTGATTGAATTTCTGTATTTAAAACACAGAGCTTCAAATTTAAGAGCCTCAGGGCCAGAAAACACCAAGTTTTATTTTGTTCTGATTGACTACTATATTCCTCAAAAGTAATGCTTTCGAGAATTGGCTTAATCTTATCACAGATCTTGGAATAACATTCCTTGGCCTGTAACTAGATATAAGGGGTGGGGGGAGTGGCTTTATTTCTTTGTGAATAGGGAAGTTCTATCTCCTTTAACTCTTGACACTGAGCTCTGCTTTAATACATGTTCAGTCTGGGCTTACTCTCTCTTCTTAGCTGAGTACTCTCTCTTAGATAGCAGTTTTCTAATACTTTTTAAAAATATGAAAAATTTCACCATATACAAGAGCCTAAAAAATAATATAAGGAATACTCGTGTCCTGACCACCTCGATTTGTTAAAACTTCATATTTTTGGTCCGCTTTCTTTTTAATAAGATGTGATTCAGTATGAATCCAATAGAAGTTTCTTAGTTACACCTCTCTCCTATTCTCAAATCTCTTGCCCAGAATCAACCTCTATCCTAAATTTGGTGTTTATTGTTCCCATGAATGCTTCAGATACTTTTGCTGTGTGTGTATCCATAAAATATATATGATATTCTTTTGCAAGGTTTCTAGTGTTATATATATGTTATTGTACTGTACCTTTGCTGACCTTTGCTCAACAAGATAATGTTGAGATTTATTTGTACTAATACGTCTGGATTTAGTTCATACACTTTAATTACCATTGAGTGTTACATTGTATAAATATAGAGAATTTATCCTTTTTCCTTTTGATGAACATTTTGGTGTCCATTTTTTGCTTTTATATTACTACTGTATTGAACAATTTTATATGGTTTTTTCTTGTGCACACGTGAAAATTTCGCTAGGACAGTTGTTCTCATTCTTGGAATGTAATTACCTGGGAAGTGTTTTTAAAAACTCTGTTCTGTCATATATATTATATCATGGAGATTGTGATTAGATCAGCAGCTTCAGCTATATTATCTACATTGCTAAATTTCTCTCAGAAGTAATTGTTTCAGTTTGCCACAGTTGGTTTTATCAGACATTTATATTATCGCCAATTTGATGTGTGTGAAATGATACCATCCTGTTTTAATTTGCTTTTCCTTGATTACTAACAAGGTTTAACATATTTCTTCTTATTTTTTTTTTTTACTTATTTGGAATTTGTATGATTTAATTGCAAGTTTGTATAATCTTATAATACAATCTTCTGGTTTTTTTTTATTTGGTTGTCTATTTTTTTTCCCTGATTACCAATGAAGTTGAACATATTTCTGAGGTTTATTTTTATTTGTTTGTATTTTTCTTTTATAACTTAATTGCAAGTTTGTTCTATTTGGTTTTCTGTCTTGTTTTTTCTTTTTAATATGTAGGAATCAATTATCTTTTCTGGATTCTAGTACTTTCCTGGTTATATGTGTGACAATATGTTTTCCAAATCAGTGTTTATTGATGCACAGAAGTTTTAAATTTTAATGAAATCAATCTCATCAGACTTTCCCAAATATTGTACTTCTTGTTTTAAGAAATTAATCTATATTTTATTCTAAAAATGATTGTTATACTTTTTGTCTTTAGGTCAATAATTGTTTATTCAGTACATATTTATTGTGTGCCTATTACCATATTTCATGATTTTAAGCCACATATATTTTTACATTTCTGATATTGGGATGCATTTATAATTGAAAATATCGTATATTTAATTCTTTAATTTACTATGGAGCCTTTATGGATGATTAACAACATTATTTATTTTGTATCACCAAATCAGGGCCACTGTTAGAAAAATAATTTTTTTGAAATAATATTTAAAATCCTTTCAGTCCCTTAGTTTATTAACTTGTCCAGAAAGAATTTCATCAATCATCTTTTTTTTTTTTCACCCTCTGACTCTCAGCATTGATCATCTTTTATATGTCAAGTACATATGTACTGGGTATACAAAGATGAATGAGACATAATTTCTTGACTTTAAAGAATTCAAATGCTAGTGTACTGGCTTCCAAATAAGGCCATTTGCACAGTGTTTCATTGGAATTTGGAAGAACATAGGAGAACTTTAAAAAGAAATTTAATATATTATTTTATTTTGTCTGTTTTATAACATTTTCATTAAAAATGTAATATTTTATAATATTTTACAGTTGTATATGTATACACATTTTTAAAAAGTATGCATTTTTAAATGTATTTGTTAGGATATGTGTTTAGATTGGATATAAAATTAAAGCAAATTTGCGGACTATTATGGATGAAATAGAAATGTAAAGAAATAATTATAATTTTAAAATCATAAACATAACAAAGGTATATAAAAGATATAGTGGTATTAGGGAGGTGAGAGTATTTCAACTTCCCTGGGTATAGTTGAGTCACTGAAGCATGGAATTGCAGACCAAGAAAGTGACACAAATTAGTTTTGAAGGATTGAGTCATGGAGGTCAGGAGCGTTAGATGGTTTGTTAGCATACATTTTTTTTTTTTTTGAGACAGTCTTCCCCTGTTGCCCAGGCTGGAGTGCAGTGGCATGATCTCAGCTCACAGCAACCTCTGCCTCCTGTGTTCAAACAATTCTTGTGACTCAGCCTCCTGCGTAGCTGGGATCCTGCCACCACGCCCAGCTAATTTTTGTATTTTTAGTACAAAAGTACAAATACATGGGGTTTTGCCATGATGGCCAGGCTGGTCACAAACTTCTGGCCTCAAGTGATCTGCCCGCTTTAGCCTCCCAAAGTGCTGGGATTACAGGTGTGAGCCAACTGCACCCAGCCTGTTAGTATACTTGATGGATGATAAGGCGTGGGACATAGCAAAAACTGAGAATGGATTGTTAAGTAGAGGGCCAGATTACTTGAACGAGGCGTTTTTAGTTCTTTATGTAATAAGGCATTGTTAAAGGGTTTTCATTATAGTAATGATATGAACATACTTTTACTATTTTGAAAGATAACTAGTGGCAGCATGGATAGTGTTTTGAAGGGAGTAAGAACTGAAAACAGGGAGTCAAGCTAGTCAATAATTATTGAGTGTTTCCTGTAGTCTCTTCTCATTGATTTAACACCTATCTGTTGAGAGCTTAACTTTGCCCATAGGCATTGTGGATTTGAGGGTGAACTTGCTTTCAGTCTATTCTTGTTGTTTGATGAATTTATGTATAAAGATAGAAAGCTTCTAGGAGGCAATTTAGACATTTACATATGTTTTAACAGTTGTTAGACTTTTTTTTTTTTAGAACAAAAAAGAGGACTTGTTTATTCGACTTCAATTTTATAGGTGTCTGAGTTCTTTTAATAAATCTAATAAACAAGCCTAACATTTTAGATTTTTCAACCTTGTTGATGATGTTGATTGCATAGAAGAGATGACACATGGACTGTATGGTTATTTACTAGCATTTCCCCAATAAATATCCTTTACAGACAGTTGTATGCCTTTATGTAAAGAGAATGTGTGCTACCTCATACCTCTCACTCATTTTGTCTCACTCCTTATTCTTTGCCAAATATCAAAATTGTCATCCTTCTAAAGTTGAGAAAAAGACATCCCCAAGGTATATTTAATGTTTACTCCTGAAGCAAGTGCTACCACCCCATGTAAACATTAGGTTGAGTAAAGTTAGGTTGGAGAATATACATTGGAGAAGAGGAAAAAGACAGTAAAGATGGAGGAAAATGTATGTAAGGTGTGTCCAGTTGCAAAGTAAAAAAGAAGAGTAGCTTATGTGCCTTTGAAGCAGTAATTACTAATCTGGATGATTACTGTCAACCAGATAATGTGTTGTAAGTGAGTTTGTGTATGCCATATGGATAGAATGAGACTTACCCTCAATTCATACAAAAGTGTTCATGTTCTTTCTATTTCACAGTTCAAACCATATATACTTTAAGAACACTCAAGGGAAAGTGTATTTGCGTAAGAGAACTATTTCTTTATAACTGTATAACTTTGAACATACTATGTAAACAACTTCTGTGTTAGCTTCCAGAGTTGAGGGTGTATTTGATACATATCTTCTACTTGCTGATATATATAGCATTAGCACTTTAAACAACAAAAAACATTGTAGGTAACTGTGCTACTTATTTTGGTGTGTTACTCGCTTGTACTTTTCTGAATTCTGTGGATTTTAGTTTTTATACTGTAATAGATTACTGTTAAAGGGTTTTAACTAATTTATATACATAATAAAAAAAGACTAGTGAGTATATATATTTTTTCTATTTTTAAGTGATTCTATACCTATAAATAGTGAGTATATTAATACTCTAATTCAGATGTGAAATTGCTAATTTTTTATTTTTTAAAATTTGGGGGTGGTAGTCTTGCTGTGTTGCCCAGGCTAGCATCAAACTCCTGGACTCACGTGATCCTCCCACCTCAGTCTTCCAAAGTACTGGGACTACAACTATGAGCCACCACACCCAGCCTGGTGTGAAATATTTGGATCAACTTACAGTACAATTGTGCCACTTTCTCATACTGTTTTATACAGTTGTATTTAAAAATAAGTCTCTTTGTGTGTTGAGACAGTTCTATTGTTAGTCAAACTAATTATTAGGGTTGGTATATATGTTTGTGCAGGCTGTGTGCTGGGTAACTCCAGAGGATGCTGTTTACACAGACTATTATGTACATTGTGGCAGCCTTGATAATTATGCTGATAAAATAGTTGTTAGTGTGAAATTTAACTAATTCTTTATTTAATTCAGTCACAGCCCGTTGGAGATTGTGATTTTAATGTTCGTCTGCAGTGTATAGAACGAGAAATTATAAATCCTCGACACGAAAAAATGAAGACTGGGCTTATTGACAAAACACAGGAACCATTTAGTGTCAGAAATAAGCCATTTTTTGACATCTGTACTTCAAGAAAGGTAAAATTTACTTTTTAAAAAATTAGTGCTTATCATGTCTCATAATTCAGCTTACAAGATGAATATGAATGACATTTTGCTGCCCAGTTGTCTTAACTCTGTCAGAAAATACTCGAATTGGGTATAGCACTGTTTTGGCCAAACATGGTACAACTCCTATTCCTAGGCTTTTTCTCTTGAGTAAGATTCTCAATGGTGGCACCTTAAACTAGGTTGTTTCCGTTTTTCTCATAATAGTTTTTGTTTCATGGTCATTGGTCATACTGTGTTTTTTAAGAAGCTATAAACAACATAGAACTGTATTGAATGAAAATCATTAGGCCTGCTCCTACACATCCTGAAGGTACAGTGTTTGGTACGTACTCTTATTAAAAATATACATTTATATCTATCTATCTATATACATATATATAGATATATATATATATATGTACACACACACATACATTGAAGGTTTTCTTTTAGTATTTTTGTTGTTTCCACTTAAAATGAATCATATACTAAGGCCAGGTACGGTGGCTCATACCTGTAATCCTAGCACTTTGGGAGGCTGAGGCAAGCAGATCACAAGGTCGGGAACTCGAGACCAGCCTGGCCAATATGGTGAAACCCCGTCTCTACTAAAAATAGAAAAATTAGCCACGTATGGTGGCACCTGTCTGTAGTCCCAGCTACTCGGGAGGCTGAGGCAGGAGAATCGCTTGAACTCAGAAGGTGGAGGTTGCAGTGAGCCAAGATTGTGCCACTGCACTCCAGACTGGGCGACAGAGCAAGACTCCGTCTCAAAAAAAAAAAAAAAGAATCATACTACATATTCCAGGATGTTGCTTCTTTTTGTTTTGTTTTGTTTTTTCACTTAACAGTATGGCTTGGAGATATTTCCATGTCAGTGCATAGAGATTTGCCATGTTATTTGTTAAGTGCTGCATGGTAATGATAGTAAAGATGTACTATACATTATGTTATAATTGATGGGTTTTTAGATTGCTTCTAGTCCTTTGCTATTACCAGCACTGTTTCAGTGAACGTTTTTGTTTCTATGGGTGGATATTTCTTCAGGGTAAGTAGAATTTTTGATTTAAAGATTATGAGTAATGTTAGTAACTACTGCCAAATTCCTTTCCAAATAAAGCAATTTTGTCTCCAGCCGATGAGAGAGCTCATTTTCCCGTTGCCAGCATCTTTTTTTTTTTTTTTTTGATCTGTAGGCAAGGCACTGTATTGTAATGGGAAGGTGAGTATGAGTTGTTTTTTTTTTTTTGAGCAGGGTCTCACTCTTGCTCAGGCTGGAGTGCAATGGTGCCATCTTGGCTCACCACAGCCTTGACCTGCTGGGGTCAAGTGATCCTCCCACCTCAGCCTACCGAGTAGCTGCGACTACAGGTGCATACTACCATGCCCAGCTAATTTTTTGGTGTTTTTTTAGAGACCAGGTTTCCCTGTTTTGCCCAGGCTGGTCTCGAACTCCTGGGCTCAAGTGATCAGCCTGCCTTAGCCTCCCAAAGTGCTGGGATTACAGGCATGAGCCACCATCCCTGGCCAAAAAGTTCATTTTTATGTAGTTAAATTTGGCAATATATTTCTTGCATCTTCTGGTTTTCTGTCTTGCTTAAGAAGCCCTTCATCTCTAAAATATTTTTATATTATGTTCTAATATTGCTATGATTTTGTCTGATGATTACATTTAGATGCTCTATTTTTACTCTTTCATTCCTTCAGGGAATTGTCTTCTGTTTGCATAGTCTATTTAGCATCCGGTTTCTTTTATTCACTGTCTCTTCTTCATGCCCTGTGTTCTCACATGAACATACTAATTCTGTTTATGCCTCGTCTTCTCCATTTTCCTTTTCATTCTCTTTTTTTTCTTTGTTCTCTTATTATTTTTAGTATCACTAATATGACTACTATTATTACTGGTACTACTGTTACTGCTGCTGCATAGTTTGTTTTCAATGGGATATTTACCAGATCCAGTGTTTAAAAGCAATTGTACCTTGGTATATCTGCTTTTTTAAGACATGACATGTAAAGTGCATATTGACTATTTCCTGAGACTTTCCTCCATTTCTCATTTGTGCTTTTGGTGAGATTCTTATTTCTTTGTATATAAATTATACAGTGTGTTCTGTGTGCCTGTTATGTGTTAGGATGTCTGATTTATGGAACTCACCTTTTAATTTGTTTTTCTTCTCTGACTTTCTGTTTTCCTTTCTTCCCTGTTTTGTAATTTCTCCGCAGTTTTGAATATTTGTGAGACATTCTTGCTTTTGGTAGTGGTTAACTTTCTTAGCAAACCTGATTGGTGGTTCTAATTCGTAGATATGTTAGTTGGCAGTCATAAAGCTCTGCTGTCCTTATCAGAATATAAATGTATTTTGAGCCTGCATACCACATGGTCCCATGCTTGATTGTATACTGATAAACATTTGAAATGTTTTACAAGTTTTAGAAAGGATAAGGAGGCACATTTGGCATTCACAAGAAGGCCAGCTGGCTATTTCTTAAGAAGCCTGAAGGAATGTTATACCTTTTGTGAAATTTGTCATATTCCAGAATCAGGTTTGTAACTTCACAGATTCAGAAACCTTGGGAGTCATTTGCTCTTTTTTATATTTCTGTATTGTGAGTTGAATTTATAGTTCAGCTTTGATACTGGGTTATGAGAACTTTTACATGAAAATTGCATGTGGCATCCAAGAAGTTGGTGGGATTTTACTTTCAAACCAGTGTTTTATATGCCTGGTTTAGGGCATTTGAAAAATTGGTGGCCACGAAGAACCGTGGTCTGTTTATATTCAGCCCAGGGAATAGTACCTAAAGAATTTATATTTTTTGGGAGGAGGGTGGTTATGACAGAATTGTGCAAAAATATAGCAACATATGCAATCATGTTTTAAACTCTTCACCTGCTCCTACTCTAGCCCGCTTAGTTTGGTATTAGTCTTTGGATAAGATATTAGCTGTAAGTAATCCTAGCACTATTGAGTGGCTATCTTTTTCATTCAACAAATACAGAGTAATCATCCTACTTTTATTACAATTTTATGTAACACCTGCTCGGCATGGGAATTTTGGTTGACCACTGCTACTGTGATCTTCCCAACTGTTCACTGCTTGCCTTTTGTGTCAGTTTTGGCAGCAGGATATTAAGGGGGTACCTACAAGAGCCTGTGTACTAGTGTGCCCTGTCCAATAGGTTGGGTAAAGATAAAGTTAATATTTAACATCTGCTGTGTCCATGGTGGAAATCTATTAACTGGAACTATGTTCTCTTATGAGAATATTTTCTAAATTGTAAATACAGTATAAAAATTGAGCAAAAGCCAAATTGCTTTGGTTTGTGTTCGTTTTTAAAAAATGAGTTTGACAGGTTGTGCTGTCATAATTCAGAGTTCAGCATTTAAGAAAATGTGTTTAGATAGTATAATTTCATTATTCAAATCAGTACTGCCTAGAAATATTTTCTAATGTGTAACATCAGAACTATTTTTTAGGGATTTGAAGCAATTATGTGGAACAACTTTTTATGTAGTTTTTCACTAGAAAGACAGTGATCTTACTGTGTTTTTCTTTATACTTAGCTTATGTAATTCCTTAAAATCATAGGATATTTCTTTTTTAAAAGCAATTCTAGCTAGGCGTGGTGGTTCACGCGTGTAATCCCAGCACTTTGGAAGGCCAAGGCACTTGGATCGCTTGTGCCCAAGAGTTCGAGACCAACCTGGGCAACATGGCAAAACCCTGTCTCTACAAAAAATACAAAAAAATTAGCCGGACATGGTGGCACATGCTTGCAGTTCCAGCTACTCAGGAGGCAGAGGTGGAAAGATTGCTTGAGCCTGGGAGGTTGAGGCTACAGTGAGCCACGATCGCGCCACTGTACTTCAGCCTGGGTGGCAGAGTGGGACCCTGTCTCAAAATAAAGAAAGAAAGAATAAAAGCAATTCTAATTTTTAGAATTTTAAATAGTCTCCTCTCCTCACTTTCAGTTCTTATTATTGTATTTTGTCCTTAATGTCTCTTACTGAAGTAGTTTTGGTTGTAGAATACCAAAGGAAGACACGTTTTGTAGCAGAATTGGTATAACATGTAAGATCTTAGTAACACCAGTTATAGGATAATAACTACAATTGAAAGGTTATTGCTGTGGAGATTTTTATCTTTGCTAATGGGATGGTAAAATAGTGATCTTATGAACCTTACAGCATTTTCAGGGAAGTATAGATCATTTATTTTAGGAATGGTAGCTTTTATGAAGTTTTAAACAAAATTTACAACTATAAAACATGCATACTCATTTTGTAGAAAAATAATAGAATTTCATATCTGTGTATCTTTAAAATCTCAAAGATGATTCTGATTTTAGGAATTTATTAATATAGTTCTATAACTCTTTGTTTTGTTTAATTTGATCTGTTAAACACAATGAAGGGATAATTGTTCAGTTTTTAACTTTAATATACAGTCAGAATACAACATCCAAAAGAATAATAACAAGTTGTTTTTCAAATTGCGATTCTATTTACATTTCCAGTTTAAAGGCCAATTCAAAAAGAATTATTTGAGTAGATTACATATGACTAACAAAACTCTAAAAACATGCAGTAAAAAGTTTCTCTGAAAGCTCTCCATCCATTTATCACCTTGTCAGTAACCATTGCTGTTAGCTTTTAGTGTATCTATCCAGAATTTCTTTATGAATAAATAAATGCATTTATTTATATTCTTACTACCTCCATATAGGGATGATTTTTTTTTTCCTTTTCTCGAAACAAAGTCTTGCTCTGTCATCCAGGCTGGAGTGCAGTGGTGCGATCATTGCTCACTGCATCTTTGACCTCCCAGACTGAAACAATCCTCCCAACTCAGCCTCCTGAGTAGCTGGAACTATAGACCTGAACCACCATTCCTAGCTAATTTTTTAATTTTTTGTAGTGATGGGATCTTGCTGTATTAACCAGGCTGGTCTCAAATTCCTGAGCTCCAGCGATCTGCCTGCCTTGGCCTCCCAAAGTGTTGTGATTACAGGCATGAGACACCATGACCAGTATGGTGACTTTTTAATATACTGTTCTATCCTTTTCTTTTTTTTTAAAAACTTGACAGTATGTCTTAAGTCTCTTCACTCCAGTATTGGTACACAGAGGTTAGATCATCTTCATTTTTTTTTTTAACAGTTGCACAGATTTTCATTGTATCAGTATACCATAACTTAGCTAACATCATAGTCATAGACATTTGGGTTCTTTTTAGTCTGTTGACATGGTTTTTTTTTTTTTTTGCATATAGATATTCAGTTGTTTCTGTACCAGTTGAAGAGACTGTCCTTTTCTCATTGAATTCCTTTTGCACGTTTATAAAAAATGAAGTTAGTTGTATATGTCTGGTTCTGTTTCTAGACTGTCTGTTCAGTTCCCTTGATCTATTTGTCTGTCTTTACTCAAGTACCATACTGCTTTGATTATTTTTGGTTGTTGTGAATCTTGAAATCCAATAGTATAAATGTTTTAACTTTGTTGTTCTTTTCTAAGTTGTTTTGGCTATTCTAGACCTTTGCATTTTTATGTAAATTTTATAATTAGCTGTCAATTTCTACAAAAAAGTCTGCTGGGAGTTTGGTTGGAACTGTAATGAAAATATAGGTCAATTTTGGGGAAGAACTAACATCATAACAATGCTGAGTTTTCTAGTTCATCAACCTGGCATATATTTTCTTTTATGTAGGTCTTCTTTACTGTCTCTCAGCAATTTTTGTAGTTTTAAGCATGAGATTTTGCTCATCTTTTTTCAGATTTATTTCATACTTTTTGATGTTGTCATAAAAGTCTTTGAAAAATTTCCATTTCTGACTATTAGTAGTATAAAGAAGAAATATACTGACTATTTTCCCCAAAGGAGTATGTTGATTTTTGTATATTGATGTTTTATCTTACAGTCTTGCTAAACTCAATTATTACAGTAATATTTTTTTGTGAATTTCATCAAAATTATTACATAGACAATAATATCAGTGAGAAAGGTGCTACTTTTCCCTTTCCAACTTGGATGCTTTTAATTTTATTCTCCTGCCTTGAATAAAATTCAAGATGTTGAATCATTCTGTCATTCCTGGGATAAGCCCTACTTTGTCTTAGTATATTGTTTTAAAATATATTATTTTAATAATAATATTATATTATTGTTCTGCACTGGCTAGAATCTATTGTTTAATGTTGTATGGAAGCAGTGAGAGTGAGCAGCCTTGTCTTCTTCCTCATCTATGGGGAAGCAAAATTTGGTTTTAACTATTAAATAGGATGTTAGCCATAGGACTCTAGGATAAGATGCCTTTTATACACGGTTAGGTTTTAAACTTGAAAGCTGATAATTTTGGCATACTAATCTTATTTATCGAGCTCTCTTACTTCATTTTGTTATTGCTTGTAATAATTTTGCAATTCTTTTTTTAGGTATTCATATTAAGTGTAAATAGTGATATTTTTACTTACTGGATTTTTCATACATTAACTTTTGACTAATTTGATTGTACACAAATACGATTTTAGATTGTGGCAGTAGTTATGTGGATTCTTGTTTCCTGATTTGAGTGGGAATGCTTCTGGTGTTTCTTCAGAGTACGATATGCTGCCTTTAATTCTGAGATCTGTTTTATCAGATGAAACAAGTATGCGTTTGGTTCTGTTTCACTCAGTGATTTTATTTTTAACCACGAATGTGTGTTCGGTTTGGTCAAATGGCTTTTCATCTACTATTTTTTTTTTTCTGTTTAGATCTGTTTATTTCACGAATTATATGAAAATATTTCCTGATGTTGAATCATTCTTTCATTCCTGGAATAAGCCCTACTTTGTCTTAATATATTATTTTAAAAAATGTACTGCCCAGTTTTTTTTCTACCTTTTTAAAAGGATTTTTGCATTGATGTTTATAAATAATCTTGATATTTTATAAATCTTTGGAAACTTTTTCATCAGTGGTACACTCTGTTATACTGTTTTCATCAGTGTTATAAAAAGAACTTGGTTTAAAAAAATACGTTCCAGAGCTGTTTTTTTGTCGTTGGTGGTATTGTCGTTGTTGTTGTTTTAAGACAGGGTCTTGCTCTGTTACCCAGGCTGGAGTGCAGTGACACAGTTATAGCTCACTACAGCCTTGAACTCCTGGGCTCAGGTGATCCTCCCGCCTCAGCCTGCCAAGTAGCTGGGACTTCAGGCATGTGCCACCACACTCAGCTAATTTTAGAATATTTTGTGGAGGTAGTGCCTCTCAGTATGTTTGACCAGGCTGGTCTTGAACTCTTAGGCTCAAGCAATCCTCCTGCCTTGATTTCCCAAAGTGTTGGGATTACAGGGTGAGCCACTGTGCCCGGCCAGAGCAGTTTTAATAAAAACATTGGAATTATCTTCTTTTTTAGGTTTTTGAGGAATTCCCCTACGGAATTATTTGGATTGTAGTGCTTTGAGTTTGGGTTAATATCTTTTTCACTTCCTATGTGAAAATTGGTACATTTAAATTTTTCTCTCCCTTTGAGTACAATATCCATTTATTAAAATACTTGAAGTTTCTTCTCTCTCTCTTTTTTTTTTTGTGTGTGGGTATTTTTTTGCACTTAATCTTAGCCAAGAAGTTGAGAACTGATTTTTTAAAATGTGATAGCTATTTAATTTTTTCTCCTCCCATGAACTTTTAGTTTAATTTTTTATTTCTGCTCTTTTCCTAAGCCAAGCCTAGTTCTTTTTTTATTTTATTTTAGAGATAGGATCTTGTTCTGTCACCCAGTGGAGTACAGTGGCATGATGAAAACTCACTGCAGCCTTGACTTCCTTGTCTGCAGCAATCTTCCCGCCTTTGCCTCCTGAGTAGCTGGGACTACAAGCACGTGTTATCACGCCGGGCTAATTTTTGTATCTTTTATAGAGATGGGGTTTCACCATGTTCCCCAGGCTGGTCTTGAACTCCCGAGCTCAAGCAGTCTGCCCACCTCGACCTCCCAAAGTGTTGTAATTACAGGCTTGAGCCACCACACCCGGCAAATGTCTGATAATTTCTTTGTCATGTTAGTAAGGGTTTTGTGGTTTTGGTTTATTTTTTAATCTTTCCCAGGATTGTGAGAGTTTTAAAATTTCTAGTGGAAGAGTCTTTATTTTCTGAGTTTATTCTTAATTAAAAAATTTTTATTGTAGTGACATGAGATAATATTATCTGTACTTTTTCTGCAATGTATTATAAGGTGTCATCAATTTTTTATATATATATTTTTATTTTTATTTTTATTATTTATTTATTTATTTATTTGAGACCGAGTCTTGCTCTGTCGCCCAGGCTGGAGTGCAGTGGCACAGTCTCGGCTCACTGCAAGCTCCACCTCTCAGGTTCACGCCATTCTCCTGCCTCAGCCTCCCGAGTAGCTAGGACTACAGGCATCCGCCACCACACCTGGCTAATTTTTTTGTATTTTTAGTAGAGACGGGGTTTCACCATGTTAGCCAGGATAGTCTTGATCTCCTCACCTTGTGATCCACCCACCTCGGCCTCCCAAAGTGCTGGGATTACAGGCGTGAGCCACCGCACCCAGCCTTTTTAAATTTTTTTGTTTTATTTTTTAAAAATAGAGACAGAGTCTTGCTGTATTGCCCAGGCTGGTCTCAAACTCATGGACTCAAGCAGTTCTTTCACCTCAGTGTCCCAAGTAGCTGAGCTGCAGGCATATACCACTGTGCCTGGCTAATTATAATACTTTCTAAAACTTTCTGGTACAGATCTATCAGCCTTAAAATTCTGGTAGTTACTGACTTTTTGTCTTATTCCAAAGTTTAATGTTTTTATATGATGTTTTTCATAGGCATTTTAGTAGGTGTTTTGGAAAGTTTGTACCAGATCTGCTAGATAGACAATATTTTAAACTAGAAAGCTCTGCTATTATTTGCTTAGTCTGAGAAGCTGCTTTTTACATTTCATAATTATTTTCCCCTTATTTTCAGGGAATAGGTTATCTGTGTGTATAAGTAGATGGGAAAGACCACTCTAAAATTGCTGCCATTTATGGAGTGATAACATTGTCTGATATATTCTTGTCTAATTGCCTATTTTTCTGGCCAGTTGACAAAAATAATAACGCATTCTCTTCTTTGACAAACTTCTCATGTTTACTTTTCCCACTTGTAAAGTTCTATTGCTGTTGAAATAGTATGTTGTCTTTCTTTATTTTCTGCTTGTCCGTGTCTTGGAACTCTGTACATTTCCCTTAGGGGGAGTCAGTTGTGTATAGTTAGGATCTAGTGAAAGAACATGCAAAGAATCACTCTTGAGTGATTTTAGGAAATTGTGTTTGATTAAAAAAAATAAGCAAGTCTCTGTGCCCTTCCCCCCATTTCAAAAGCTAGAATTAAAAATGAAAACAAAAGAACAGATAATCTCTTGAAGTTCCTAGTGGCAAAACTTTTCTCTGCTTGGAGTCATTTTACTTTCTACTGTCTAGTTAGACTAGAAAAATTTTATGCGGAAAATATTTTTAAATAATTTGCTTATTGCTGTTTCAAAAGTAAAATGTTTGCTTTGTAGGATGACAGAGTAGTAAATGTTAAGATCTCCTTCCTAATAATTGTTGAGAGAATTAAATAGACAATTACGAAGGTTATTCTTTTACTACATTTAATTTTTCAAGGACACATCTACTTTTAAAATAATTTTATTAATATTTGTTATTTGCATGCTTTGTTAGGTAGGAATTTACATTTTATGTTTATGTATTTTATTTGGCATTCAGATTTATTTTCTAGGTACTGCTTTTCTTTTCTTTATTTTCTTATTTATCACTAAATATAAATTTATAAGTTCTTAAGTATTTGTTCAAGACTAGTAGTTCATAAAACCATAAGGCTTGTTATTTTTATATCACTGTTCTATGACTTTATCAGTGTTGTATTGTTTGTGTCACAGTAAAAGAAAAAGAACCTTTGAGAGTTTGTTATGGCAACTGTGGTTGAAGAGAAGAAAGAATTTTTGCTTAAACATGAAGATCTATTGTTCACACATAGAGATTTTCAGTGATTCTGCCTAATTTTTAATGAAATTACAGATAAAATGGTGCAACTGCATTTTGGTTTGAAAGCAGATGCAAGATAAAATAAGGATGACCATTCTCATGTTTGCGGTGTTCAGTTTTGCATTTTCTAGTCTATTATTATGTCATTCATTATTGATAATTGAATATGGCCTGATGGATCCTTTCAATCTCATTCATATGTCATTTCAGAGGGAAATTTAAGAAAATAATATAATACATACTAAAGAGAATTCATACTTTCATATGGCAAACCTAAAGATTTATTGTCCCAGATAACTTCTTTTGGAGTAGCAAATCTTATTCTTATTCGCTGACACATGAAGAAATAATTGTATCTCATGCCATATATATTTGAAATATTTCTATGAAAGATTTATAATTGTAACATGGAGAAATTTCTATGTTTGCTCAATATGAGAGCTAAATTGTTTTATAATTAACATTAAAAAATACCTATTTGTAGATTCAGAGGAAAACGATGATTATTATTTATTTATTTATTTTTTAATTCTTTTTTTTGAGATGAAGTCTCGCTCTGTCGCCCAGGCCAGAGTGCACTGGTGCTATCTTGGCTCACTTCAACTTCTGCCTCCCAGGTTCACGTGATTCTCCTGCCTCAGCCTCCTGAATAGCTAGATTACAGGTGTGTGCCACCACACTCAGCTAATTTTTGTCTTTTTAGTGGAGTCGGAGTTTCACTATATTGGCCAGACTGGTCTTGAACTCGTGATCTGCCTGCCTCGGCTTCCCAAAGTGCTGGGATTACAGGTGTGAGCCACCATGCTCTGTCAAAAGATGAGTATTGGCCTCCAAAATAATTAAGAGGCAGTTACTTTGTCTAAATCTGATGAATGAATTGTTCTAACTGTGATTGTGAGTTTGCTGCAGGTTAACAAAGGCATAGGATTGATGTAGATCACATGACTATATTCACATTCAACTGAATGCTTTTTTAAACATTATACTTTAAATTCTGGGATACATGTGCAGAACATGCAGGTTTGTTACATAGGTATACATGTGCCATGGTGGTTTGTTGCACCCATCAACCTGTCATCTACATTAAATATTTCTCCTAATGCTATCCCTCCCCTAGCCCCCCACCCCCGACAGGTGCCTGTGTGTGATGTTCCCCTCCCTGTGTCCATGTGTTCTCATTATTCAACTCCCTCTTATGAGTTGAAGATGCAGTGTTTGGTTTTCTGTACCTGTGCTAGTTTGCTGGGAATGATGGTTTCAGGCTTCATCCATGTCCCTGCAAAGGACATGAACTCATCCCTTTTTATGGCTGCATAGTATTCCATGGTGTATATGTGCCACATTTTCTTTATCCAGTCTATCATTGATGGGCATTTGGATTGGTTCCAAGTCTTTGCTGTTGTGAATAGTGCTGCAATAAACACATGTGTGCATGTGTCTTTTTAGTAGAATGATTTATACTCCTTTGGTTATATACCAGTAATGGGATGGCTGGGTCAAATGGTATTTACGGTTCTAGATCCTTGAGGAATCACCACATTGTCTTCCACAATGGTTGAACTAATTTACACTCCCACCAACAGTGTAAAAGCGTTCCTGTTTCTCCACATTCTCTCTAGCATCTGTTGTTTCCTGACTTTTTAATGATCACCATTGTAACTGGCGTGAGATGGTATCTCATTGTGGTTTTGATTTGCATTTCTTTAGTGACCAGTGATGATGAACATTTTTTCATATGTTTCTTGGCTGCATAAATGTCTTCTTTTGAGAAGTGTCTGTTCATATCCTTTGCTCACTTTTTGATGGGGTTTTTCTTGTAAATTTAAGTTCCTTGTGGATTCTGGATATTAGCCCTTTGTCAGATGGATAGATTGCAAAAATTTTCTCCATTCTGTAGGTTTCCTGTTCATTCTGATGATGGTTTCTTTTGCTGTGCACAAGCTCTTAAGTTTAATTAGATCCCACTTGTCAATTTTGGCTTTTATTGCCATTGCTTTTGGTGTTTTAGTCATGAAGTCTTTGCCCAGGTCTGTGTCCTGAATGGTGTTGCCTAGGTTTTCTTACGGGGTTTTTATGGGTTTAGGTCTTAGATTTAAGTCGTTAATTCATCTTGAGTTACTTTTTGTATAAGGAAGGGGTCCAGTTTCAGTTTTCTGCATATGGCTAGCCAGTTTTCCCAACACCATTTGTTAAATAGGGAATCCTTTCTCCATTTCTTGTTTTTGTCAGGTTTGTCAAAGATCTGATGGTTGTAGGTGTGTGGCGCTATTTCTGAGGCCTCTGTTTTGTTCCATTGGTCTGTCTCTCTGTTTTCGTACTAGTACCACGCTGTTTTGGTTACTGTAGCCTTGTAGTATAGTTTTGAAGTCAGGTAGTGTGATGCCTCCAACTTTGTTCTTTTTGCTTAGGATTGTCTGGGCTATATGGGCTCATTTTTGGTTCCATATGAAATGTAAAGTAGTTTTTTTCTAATTCTGTGAAGAAGGTCAATGGTAGCTTGATGGAGATAGCATTGCATCTGTAAATTACTTTGGGCAGTATGGCCATTTTCACGATATTGATTCTTCCTATCCATGAGCATGGAATGTTTTTCCATTTGTTTATGTCCTCTCTTACTTCCTTGAGCAGTGGTTTGTAGTTCTCCTTGAAGAGGTCCTTCACATCCCTTGTAAGTTGTATTCCTAGGTATTTTATTCTCTTTGTAGCAATTGTGAATGGGAGTTCACTCATGATTTGGCTCCCCAATCTCTAAGTTGATTTGGGGCTGAGACGATGGGGTTTTCTAAATATACAATCACGTCATCTGCAGACAGAAACAATTTGACTTCCTCTCTTCCTATTTGAATACCCTTTATTTCTTTCTCTTACCCGATTGCCCTGTCCAGAACTTCAATACTCTTGAATAGGAGTGATAAGAGAGGGCATCCTTGCCTTGTGCTGGTTTTCAAAGGGAATGCTTCCAGCTTTTGCCCATTTAGTGTGATATTGGCTGTGGGTCGTAAATAGCTCTTATGATTTTGAGATAAGTTCCATCAGTACCTAGTCTATTGAGAGGTTTTAGCATGAAGGGGTGTTTAATTTTATCGAAGGCCTTTTCTGCATTTATTGAGATAATTGTGGTTTCTGTCATTGGTTCTGTTTATGTGATGGATCACATTTATTGATTTGCGTATGTTGAACCAGCCTTGCATCCTAAGGACTAAGCCGACTTGATCATGGTGGATAAGTTTTTTGATGTGCTCCTGGATTCGATTTGCCAGTATTTTATTGGGGATTTTCGTATCTGTGTTCATCAGGGATATTGGCCCTGAAATTCTCTTTTTTTGTTGTGTCTTTGCCAGTTTTTGGTATCAGGATAATGCTGGCCTTATAAAATTAGGAAGGAGGCCCTCTTTTTCTATTGTTTGGAATAGCTTCAGAAGGAAGGGTACCAGCTCTTCTTTGTACCTTTGGTAGAATTCAGCTGTGAATCTGTCTGGTCCTGGGCTGTTTTTGGTTGGTAGGCTATTAATTACTGCCTCAATTTCAGAACTTGTTATTGTTCTATTCAGGGATTTGACTTCTTCCTGGTTTAGTCTTGGGAGGGTGTATGTGTCCAGGATTTTATCCATTTCTTCTAGATTTTCTAGTTTATTTGCATAGAGGTGTTTATTGTATTCTCTGATGGTAATTTGTATTTCAGTGGGATCAGTGGTGATATCTCCTTTATCGTTTTTTATTATGTCTATTTGATTCTTCTCTCTTTTCTTCTTTATTAATCTGATTAGCAGTTCATCTATTTTGTTAATCTTTTCAAAAACCAGCTCCTGGATTCATTGACTTTTTTTCAAGGGTTTTTTTGTCTCTATCTCCTTCAGTGCTTCTCTGATCTTAATTACTTCTTCTGCTGGCTTTTGAATTTGTTTGCTTTTGCTTCTCTATTTCTTTTAATTGTGACGTTAGGGTGGTGATTTTCGATTTTTCCCGCTTTCTCCTGAGAGGTGACAATGTGCTAGCAGCCCTCACTCTGGGCGCCTCCTCAGCCTCAGCACCCACTCTGGCGGCGATTGAGGAGCCCTTCAGCCCGCCACTGCACTGTGGGAGCCCCTCTCTGGGCTGGCCAAGGCTGGAGCCGGCTCCCTCTGCTTTTGGGGAGGTGTGGAGAGAGAGGCTCGGGTGAGAATCGGGGCTGCGGGCAGCGCCTACAGGCCAGCGCGAGTTCCGGCCACCGTGGACTTGCTGGGCCCTGCATTCGGAGTAGGCGGGCACCACCGCCCCAGGGCAGTGAGGGGCTTAGCACTGGGGCCAGCAGCTGTGGAGGTTGCGCCAGTTCCCCTGGCACTGCCGGCCCCCATGCACCCCGCTGGAATTCTCCCCGGGCCTCAGCCACCTCCCCGTGGGGCAGGGTTCGGGACCTGCAGCCCACCGTGTCCGAGTCCCCCACTCTGTGGTGGGTTCCTGCGCAACCTGACCCTCCCCAATGGGCGTCACCCCCTGCTCCATGGTGCCCAGTCCCATCAACCGCCCAAGGGCTGAGGAGTGCCGGGGTGACTCGGGACTGGCGCAGCTCCGCCTGCAGCCCCAGTGTGGGATCCACTAGGTGAAGCCAGTTGGGCTTCTGAGTCTAGTGGGGACTTGGAGAACCTTTACGTCTAGCTAAGGGATTGTAAACGCACCAATCAGCACCCTGTGTCCAGCTCAAGGTTTGTAAATACACCAATCAGTACTCTGTATCTAGCTAACCTCGTGGGGACTTGGAGAACCTTTCTATCTAGCACTGTGTGTTTAGCTCAGGGATTGTAAACGCACCAATCAGCACACTCTCAAAACATACCAATCAGCTCTCTGTAAAATGGACCAATCAGATCTCTGTAAAATGGACCAATCAGCAGGATGTGGGTGGGACCAGATAAGGGAATAAAAGCAGGCTACCAAAGCCAGCCTGTGGCAACCCGTTTGGGTTCCCTTCCCTTCCAGACCGTGGAAGCTTTATTCCGTTGCTCTTTACAATAAATCTTGCTGTGGCTCACTCTTTGGGTCTGCGCTGCCTTTAAGAGCTGTAGTACTCACTGTGAAGGTCTGCAGCTTCACTCCTGAAGCCAGCGAGACCCGAACCCACTGGGAAGAACGAACAACTCCAGACGTGCTGCCTTTAAGAGCTGTAAGGCTCAGTGCAGGGTCCGTGGCTTCATTGTTGAAGTCAGTGAGACCAAGAACCCATCAATTCTGGACACACTCCTATGGGCATTTAGTGCTATAAATTTCCCTCTAAACACTGCTTTAGCTGTGTCCCAAAGATTCTGGTACATTGTGTCTTTGTTCTCATTGGTTTCAAAGAACTTCTTTATTTTTGCCTTAATTTCATTATTTGTTTTTTCCTTAATTAACTTCTTTATTTCTGCCCTGTAGTCATTCAGGAGCAGGTTGTTCAGTTTCCATGTAGTTGTGTGGTTTTTGAGTGAGTTTCATAATCCTGAGTTCTAATTTGATTGCACTGTGGTCTGAGAGACTGTTATGATTTCTGTTCTTTTGCATTTGCTGAGGAGTGTTTTACTTCCAATTATGTGGTCAATTTTAGAATAAGTGTGATGTGGTGCTGAGAAGAATGTATATTCTGTTGATTTTGCCTGAAGAGTTCCGTAGATGTCTGGTCTGCTTGGTCCAGAGTTGAGTTCAAGTCCTAAATATCCTTGTTAATTTCCTGTCTCATTGATCTGTCTTAATATTGACAGTGGGTGTTAAAGTCTCCCATTATGATAGTATAGGAGTCTAAGACTCTTTGTAGGCCTCTAAGAACTTGCTTTATGAATCTGGGTGCTCCTGTATTGGGTGCATATATATTTAAGATAGTTAGCTTTTTTTGTTGCATTGATCTCTTTACTATTATGTAATGCCCTTCTTTGTCTCTTTTGATCTTTGTTAGTTTAAAGTCTGTTTTATCAGAGAGTAGGATTGCAACCCCTGAGTTTTATTTTTCTTTCCATTTGCTTGGTAAATCTTCCTCCATCCCTTTATTTTGAGTCTATGTGTGTCTTTGCACACGAGGTGGGTCTCTAGAATACAGCACACTGATGGGTCTTGACTCTTTATCCAATTTGCCAGTTGGTGTCTATTATTTGGGGCATTTAGCCCATTTACATTTAAGGTTAATATTGTTATGTATGAATTTGATTCTGTCATTATGGTGCTAGCTGGTTATTTTGCCCATTAGTTGATGCAGTTTCTTCATAGTGTCAACGGTCTTTACAATTTGGTATGTTTTTGCAGTGGTTGGTACCAGTTTTTTCTTTCCATATTTAGTGCTTCCTTCAGGAGCTCTTGTAAGGCAGCCCTGGTGTTGACAAAATCTCAGCATTTGCTTGTCTGTAAAGGATTTTATTTCTCCTTCACTTATGAAGCTTAGTTGGCTGGATATGAAATTGTGGGTTGAAAATTATTTTCTTTAAGAATGTTGAATATTGGCCCTCACTCTCCTCTGGCTTGTAGGGTTTCTGCTGAGAGATCTGCTGTTAGTCTGACAGGCTTCCCTTTATGGGTAACCCGACCTTTCTCTCTGGCTGCCTTTAACATTTTTTCCTTCGTTTCAACTTTGGTGAATCTGATGATTATATGTCTTGGGGTTGCTCTTCTAGAGGAGTATCTTTGTGGTGTTCTCTGTTTCCTGAATTTGATTGTTGGCCTATCTTGCTAGGTTGGGGAAGTCCTCCTGGATAATATCCTGAAGAGTGTTTTCCAACTTGGTTCCATTCTCCCCATTGCTTTCAGGTACACCAGTCAAACATAGGTTTGGTCTTTTCACATAGTCCCATATTTCTTGGAGGCATTGTTCTTTCCTTTTCATTCTTTTTTCTCTAATCTTGTCTTCAGGCTTTATTTCATTAAGTTGATTTTCAATCTCTGATATCCTTTCTTCTGCTTGATTGATTTGGCTAGTGATACTTGTGTATGCTTCATGAAGTTCTCATGCTGTGTTTTTCAGCTTTATAAGGTCATGTATGTTCTCTAAACTGGTTATTCTAGTTAGCAATACCTCTAACATTTTTTCAAGATTCTTCGCTTCCTTGCATTGGGTTAGAACATGCCTCTTTAGCTCGGAGGAGTTTGTTATTACCCACCTTCTGAAGCCTACTTCTGTCAATTCCTCAAACTTATTCTCCATCCAGTTTTGTTCCGTTGCTGGTGAGGAGTGGTGATCCTTTGGAGGAGAAGAGGCATTCTGGCTTTTGGAATTTTCAGCCTTTTTGGGCTGGTTTTTGCTCATCTTCGTGCATTTATCTACCTTTGGTCTTTGATGTTGGTGACCTTCGGATGGGGTTTCTGAGTGGACGTCTTTTTTGTTGATGTTGATTCCATTCCTTTCTGTTCGTTAGTTTTCCTTCTAACAGCCAGGCCCCTCTTCTGCAGCTCTGCTGGAGTTCGCTGGAGGTCCAGTCCAGACCCTGTTTCCCTGGGTATCATCAGCGGAGGCTGCAGAACAGCAATCTTGCTGCCTGTTGCTTCCTCTGGAAGCTTCACCCTAGATGGGCACCCGCCAGATACCAGCCAGAGCTTCCTTGTGTGAGGTGTCTGTCGATCCCTGTTGGGAGGTCTTTCCCAGTCAGTAGGCACTGAGGTCAGGGACCCAATTGAGGAGGCCATCTGTCCCTTAGCAGAGCTGGAGTGCTGTGCTGGAGGTCTGCTGCTATCTTCAGAGCCAGTAGGCAGAAACGTTTAAGTCTGTTGAAGTTGTGCTTATAGCAACCCCTTCCCCTAGGTACTCTGTCCCAGGGAGATGGGCGTTTTATCTATAAGCCCATGACTGGGGTTGCTGCCTTTCTTTCACAGAAACCCTGCCCAGAGAGGAGGAATCTGGAGAGGCAGTCTGGCTACAGTGGTTTGTGGAGCTGAGGTGGGGTCTGCCCATTTGGAACTTCCTGGAGGCTTTGTTTACACTGGGTGGGGAAAACCACCTACTCAGGCCTTAGTAATGGCGGACGCCCCTCCCCCGAGCAAGCTCCAGCATCCCAGGTTGATTTCAGACTGCTATGCTGGCAGCGAGAATTTCAAGCCAGTAGATCTTAGTTTGCTGGACTCCATGGGGGTGGGATCCGCTGAGCTAGACCACTTGACTCCCTGGCTTCAGCCCCCTTTCCAGGGGAGTGAACAGTTCTATCTCGCTGGTGTTCCAGGTGCCACTGGGGTATGAAAATAAACCTCCTGCAGCTAGCTGGATGTCTGTCCAAACAGCTACCTAGTTTTGTGCTTGAAACCCAGGGCCCTGGTGGCGTAGGCACCCGAGGGAATCCCCAGGTTTGCAGGTTGCGGAGACCGTGGGAAGAGTGTAATATCTGGGTCTGAGTGCACTGTCCCTCATGGCTTCTCTTGGCTAGGGGAGGGAGTTCCCCAACCCCTTGCGCTTCCCAGGTGAGGTGACACCCCACCCTGCTTCAGCTCGCCCTCCGTGGGCTGCACCCACTGTCTAACCAATCCCAATGAGATAAGCCAGGTACTTCAGTTGGAAATGCAGAAATCACCCACCTTCTGCATTGTTCTTGCTGGGAGCCACAGACTAGAGCTGTTCCTATTCAGCCATCTTGCCAGCCCTCTGAATCCTTTTTTTTTTTTTTTTTTAAAGTTTGTAACTCAATAATGTGAGCCAGTACTTTGGCATTGTCTGACTTAGTAGGTGTTTTAGAATTTTAAAGTGAAATATGGCAGTAAAATAATAGCATCTGTCCTTTCCACTTGCATAGAAGCTTCTATTGGTCATTGTTGAAATGATGGAGGTATTTAGTTCCAGCACATAAATTTTAAGGTAATTTTTATAGTATAATTTTTTTTTTTTTCTTTTGAGACAGAGTTTTTCGCTCTTGTTGCCCAGGCTGGAGTGAAATGGCGTGATCTTGGCTCATCGCAACCTCTTGCCTCCCAGGTTCAAATGATTCTCCTTCCTCAGCCTCCCAAGTAGCTGGGATTACAGGCATGTGCCACCATGCCTGGCTAATGTTGTATTTTTAATAGAGACGGGGTTTCACCATGTTGGCCAGGCTGGTCTCGAACTCCTGGCCTCCGGTGATTCGCCCACCTCGGCCTCCCAAAGTGCTGGGATTACAAACGTTAGCCACTGCACCTGGCCATAATTTTTTAAGTTAAAAAAAAAAAATTCACTACCCTTATCACATTGCTGAGAGAGTAAATATTTGATAATTTCAGACAGTATGAAAGCTGCATTATCTGCCCCCAAACTGAAAAGGTGATGTGTAAATGAGACTAGATCTTAAGACATGGTTAAGAAAATGTAAGCTTTTAAAGCAGATAAGGAAAATGAGGTACACATGCTTTTTTTAAAGTTGGATTATATTTTTTGATCATTTTTATACTTCAAGCAGAGCCAATCTTACTAAAAGTAAAATATAGAAAACTTGTGTGTTATTATTGAATGATTGCAATAAAATTTTAAAATACTTTTAGAAATTACTTCAGTGAAGCCCTTAAACTTGTAGGTTTAAGTAACTTCTCTAAGGCATGAGTGTGAAGACAAATGCATGAAAACAAACTGTAAATCGCAGATATGGTTCTAGTACCTAATTGGTGATGATGTTGAAGAAGGGTGTCAAACAACTCTGTTGTTTATACGGAACTAGATTTTCTGTACCTTGTTTACCAAATAAGATGCTATCGGTTGTAAGACCATGCCCCGTGCCCACCTTTTTCTTTTCATACGTTTGGAAATGTGTTACCCAGTGGTACATGAAGTCAACTGTGATTTGTCATTGTAAGGTAAGTGCTGTTTTCAGACATGTGAACGTGTGAGCTGTGAAATAGGGAAGTATATATTTCCCAATAGAGGGAGGAACTCTATATTTTCTATGCTAATTTTAAAATTGGTTTGAATAAACCAGTCATTTGAATAGATTAGAAAGAGATCAGCATCAATTTGTTTGTGTTCTACTATTGTGCCATCAGTCTTGCCTACTTTGTTGGACATGGGTGCAGAGTGAAGAGAAGGGTAGTGGAAAATGCAAACAATTTATATGAACATATGGAATATGGCAACTATAAGTGTCATGTGTAGAGGCAACATTTAAAAACAATGGTCATAATAAGAGCAATTTTGTATATTGGTGATAGCTGAAAATCTCTAATAGTGAACTATTTCAGTAGAAGACCAATAGAACACACTGTGCTTTGCAGTGGAAGAAACAGTACCACTGTATAACAAAGTTTGGTTGTAGACACAAAACAAAGGCAAGATTTACATGTATTCAAATAAATATTTAAAAAATATATGTATATGTCAAACATATACACACACACTGATTTGGAAAATAGGCTGTATTTATTTAAAAAATAATGATTTTCAAGTTAGTATCTCTTATTGGATATTTAGATTGCTACCAAAGTTTTGTTTCTAATGTTTTGATGAATATCTCTTTAGATAACTTAGTGAAAGTTCATGAGTATTTCCTTAGGATAAATTCTAAAAATGGAATCTCAGGCTCTTATCTGTGCGACCACATATTCCTGAAAGTTTGTGCTACTGTGTGTCTCCACGCATGTGGTAGGTAGAATTCTAAGGTGACCCCCCATGCCTGTTGTGTAAGCCTGTCCTCTTCAGTGTGGGTGGGATCTGTAGCTTGCTTCTAACCAACAGTTGGCAAATGTGATGGGATATTGTGTCAATTATTAATTTATATTCTTACTTCTCAGTGTACCCTTCAATATATGCTCTATGATAACTGACAGACTTCCTTTAAGCATTTTCATTTAAGAATTTTGGCATTTTGTAAATAATTTTTGATTATTATTTTCCTTTCATTTTTACCTATATGTTTTTTAGAAAACAGACAGAAGGGTGGGCGCGGTGGCTTACACCTGTAATCCCAGCTGTTTGGGAGGCCGTGGCGGGCGGATCACTTGAGGTCAGGAGTTCGAGACCAGCCTGGCCAACATGGTGAAACCCCGTCTTTACTAAAAATACAAAAATTAGCTGGGTGTGGTGGTGGACGCCTGTAATTCCAGCTGTTCCAGAGGCAGAGGTAGGAGAATCTCTTGAACTCAGGTTGCAGTGAGCTGAGATCACACCACTGCATTCCAGCTTGAATGACAGAGCAAGACATGGTCTACAAAAAAAGAAAAAAAGAAAAAGAAAACAAATATGTTTTCAATTTATTGCACGGTCCTTTTTGTTGGCGTCTTGTTTATATATATTTTCTTTCAAAGTAGACCTGTCCAACTGAACATCTGTAAGATGATGAAAATGTTCTGTAGTCTTTGCTGTGTACTACAGTGGCTCCTAGCCAAACATGGTTATTGAGTAGTACTTGAATTGTGGCTAGTGCAGCTGAGGGAACTAGATTTTTAATGTCATTTAATTTAAATTTTTGTAGCCATATGTGGCCATTGAATAGCACAGTTTTAATACATAGTTGTGTGCCACTTAACAATGTTTTGGTCAACTTTGGACTGCATATATAATGGTGGTCCCATAAGGTTATAACAAAGTTGCCCTATACAGGTGTACCATTTTTTATCTTTTATACATAAATACTTGCCAGTGTGTTACAGTTGCCTGCGGTATTCAGTACAGAGCATAGTTACGTGCTGTACTGGTTTGTAGTCTAGGAGCAATAGGCTATATATTATATATCCTAGTGTATAGTTGGCTGTACTGTCTAGGTTTGTGTAAGAACACTTAGTGATGTTTGCACAATGACAGAATCACTCAACAATGCATTTTTTCGGAGCATACTCCTGTTGTTAAATGATGCATAACTATATTTTTAAACTTAATTTGCTGGTATGTAGGATTTTTGTGCCTATATCATAGATTCTTTTTACATTTAAAGTAAAATAAAACTTATTTTGATGTATACCTGTATGATCTAGTTCCTGTCCACCTTGCTGCTAATTTTCTATGACTTTCTTTTGCAGTTACTGTTCACTGGTGTTTTTATTTCTTGTATCCCCACACATGATACTTTATAGTTCATTTTAAGACATTTGCACTCTGGAACTGTGCTTAGCTTTTATGGCTGCCTCTTTCTAGTTCTCAGCTAAATCTCAACTCCTTTGTTAGCCTGATCTCTGATTTTTTTTCCAACAACATTTTATTTAGAAAAAAATTTAAATATACAGAAAAGTTGAAAGAATTGTATTGTGAACACCCGTGTATCCAGGGCCTAGAGTCTTTATTTTACTGTACCACCTCTAACACATATTAATTCATCTATTTCTCTATCCATCCATTAGTCTATTTTTTGGGACGAATGTCAGAGTAAATTGTAGACATCCATTTATTTTGAGTTTTATTTTTTACTGGGTTTATCTCTTTATTTTGTTGGAGAAGTTCTTTACATATCTTGGATATTGGTCTTTTGTCAGATATGTTTTTCTGATATATTCTCCCACTTTGTAATTTGCTGTTTTATTTTCTTAACAGAGGCTTTGTTGTTGTTGTTGTTGTTGTTGTTGTTGGGATGGCGTTTTGCTGTTGTTGCTCAGGCTGGAGTGCAATGGTGTGATCTTGGCTCACTGCAACCTCTGCCTCACAAGTTCAAGTGATTCTCCTGCCTCAGCCTCCCAAGTAGCTGGGATTACAGGTGCGTGCCACCATGCCCAGCTAATTTTTTGTATTTTTAGTAGAGACGGAGTTTCACCATGTTAGTCAGGCTGGTCTCGAACTCCTCACCTCAGGTTATCCACCTGCCTCGGCCTCCCAAAGTGCTGGGATTACAGGCGTGAGTCATCATGCCCGGCCAATTTTCTTAACAGAGGCCTTTGATAGCAGAAGTTATTAATTCACTTGTTTGATTTATGAATTATTTTTCTTTTATGAATAGTGCTTTTTTGTGTCTTGCCTAAGAAACCTTTTCTTGACCAACCCAAGGTCAGAAATATATTCCCCTATGTTTTATTCCGAGAGCCTGTGGCTTAGCTTTTATGTTTGGGTGTATTATCCATCTCAAATTAATGTTTCTGTTAGTAGTGTGGAGTAGGAATTGAGAGTCATATCACCCTCCCCACTAGTTATTCTAGCACCATTTGTTGAAAAGACTTCTTTTCCTGGATTGCATTGACACCTTGGTCAAAAATTAAATCACCATATTATAAATCACTGTATTATAAATTATGTATTTGTTGGTTGATCACCTGTTTTTAATTGCCATCCTATCAGTGTTCCCTCTTTTTATGTGATACAGACACACTTTCTGATAAAATAGTGTGATAGATTTGCTACTGTATTGCAAATGCCTGGAACTACTGAATGGACGATAGAGATTGGTCTATAGTTGACAGTAGATGGAGAATGATTTTGTAGTTGTCTGTTTTTATTACGTAAAATGAATCGGGGGATTTATGCCTATTTTTCTGTGACAGAATAGTTTATTTACATTGTAGTGAACTGTTCTGTGAAAGCTTGAATGAACTCAGTTCTAAAATAACTTTTAGGATATTTTTAAGGAAGAAATTCTTTGAAAAACATAGCTAGCAAGTTTTAACATTTTTATGTGTAACCTTTGTTAATATGTCATTTTTAGAAAATTATCAATGTCATTAAAATGTTCAAGTGTATTATGTTGGTGTTGGACATGTATTTTCTTTTAAATTTTATTTTCTGTGTATCTGTGTAATGTTAGCATTGTGCTATCATCTCGAGGGGAAATACAGGTGTATGTTTGAATCTCTTCCCAAATATGTCTCTCTAATTCCCTGAGTCCACTAAAATCTCTACTTCTTTCCTTTTCCCTTAGCAGTGGCCTTTTGCCTAGGGAAAAAATATGGATTTTCTAAGTTTTGCCATATGTTTAGAATTGGGAAATGCCCTTAGAGAAAAACTGGCTGTATAAATTCAGTTCACTTTTTGGCCCTTCCCCTGACTGCACAGCACTTAACAGAATGTTTTAAAATTTGAAGTTTATCAACTTTTCCCCTTTATTTTTAACTTATTTATTTTTCTTAGTTCTAATTTTGTTGTTGTTTGTCTAGTGACTAGGGAATGTAGTTGGTATAATTTCTAGGAATTTGCTTTTTTTTTTTTTTTAGTGACCCAATATATCATCAGTTATTATAAACGTTTGTATAAATGTTTTTATGCTCTACTTTTGTCATAGGTAAGAGAGGAATATTAAAATGGTTCAGTGCTATTACTTTGTCTTTTTTCTAATATATTAAAAATTTTAGCATATAAGCATTTATTACTCATTTCTTCATTATGAATTTTATTATCAAAATCAGTTGACACCATTTTTTCTTTCAGTTTGCTTAGTCATATTTTACACAGAAATATTAATTTCTTTTATTTTGCTTTTGTTTACTTTGAATTTTGCTTAATCATATTTTGCTTAGAAATATTAATATAGGTTTGCATAATATTTAGTTTTTCTTAAAAATTTTGCTTCATGTGCTTCTATATATTTTATCTTTTATACTTTTCTGTGTTGTTCTTTTTTGTATTATTGGATAATTTCTCAAAATGCCCCATATTTCACACATCTGATTTTTAGCATAGCATATTTTTCAGAAATTTGAGAATGTAAAGCATATGCTTTCTAAAATTTAATTAGCACATTTTTGTCTTTAGTGTTTCTAAGCAGACTTTTGCTTGGGGATGTATAATACACAGTGAAAGGTACACAAATCATAAGTTTGCAATTTCAGAATTTATTTATTTATTTTTTGCATGTGAAGGTTCGGTTGTTCTATCACCATTTGTTGAAAAGACTATTTTCTCTTCATTTCATTGCTTTTGCTCTTTTGTCAAAGATCACTTGACTGTATTTATGTGGATCTATTTCTGGGTTCTGTTCCATCCCACTGATCATTTGTCTGTTCTTTTGCTGATATTATTCTGTCTTGATTACTGTAGCTACTACACTGCTGAGTCTGGTAGTGTCAGTTGTTGCCCTTACTCTTCTCCTTCAGTATTGTGATGGCTATTTTAGATCGTTTGCCTCTCCATACAACCTTTAATATCAGTTTGACAATATTTAGAACATACCTTTCTGGGATTTTGATAGGGATTGTGTTGAATCTGTAGAGCAAATTGGGAAGACTGACATCTTGACGATATTGAGCCTTCCTATCCATGAACATGTACTGTCTCTCCATTTATTTAGTTCTTCTTTGGTTTCTTTTGTTGGAATTCTGTAGTTTTTCTAATACAGATTTTTTTATATATAGTTGTTACGTTATCCCTAAGTATTTCCTTTTTGGAGGATGCTAATGTAAATGTTTTTGTATTTTAAATTTCTAATTTCACCTGGTATATAGGAAAGTGATGGATATTTTTTCTATATACCATTGCTGGCATACAGGAAAGTGGTTGAGTTTTGTACATTTGTGTCCTGAAACCTGGCTATAATTGCTTATTAGTTCCAGTAGTTTTTGTTTGTTCTTTTCGTATTTTCTGCATAGGCAATCGTGTCATTTGTGAAAAAAGACAATTTTATTTCTTCCTTCCTAATATTTACACGTTTTACTTGTCTTACTTTGTTGGCTAGAACTTCCAGTATGATTCTGAAAGGAGTGCTGACAGAGAATATCTTTGTCTTGTTCCTGACATTAATGAGAAAATATTTGATTGTTTTTTGATTCTCCCTCTCATATTAGCCAAACATGGAGGGCTAGGTAACTGGCCAATGTTTTAAAATTTTGCTTTCTTTATTTAATGGTGTGGAACTGCTAGCCTCGGATAAGTCATCCATCATCATCATCATTTCATTATCATTGTCATCATCATTAGTAGTATGTTGTTAAAATTAGACTTTTTCACTTGATAACTGGTAGGAGTCTATAGGTTTTCCTGTGATAAGTTCAGTCCTCAGAAAGCACCACTCGTATGGCATTTCAGGGCTTAAATTCTTAATACTATCCGCTTGGTTTTCCAAGTCTAAAACAGCGTTCCATATAGGATTCTGTACAATCCCATATCTAATCATATTGCAGTGCTGAGAATCGTAGTCCCAGAGAGGCATCGGTGGAGATAGGGTTTGAGAATGTTCGTGAAATGTTTCTATCAAGT
>NW_012102787.1:2379403-2399621 GCF_000951045.1 Mandrillus leucophaeus
CTTTCTGGGATTTTGATAGGGATTGTGTTGAATCTGTAGAGCAAATTGGGAAGACTGACATCTTGACGATATTGAGCCTTCCTATCCATGAACATGTACTGTCTCTCCATTTATTTAGTTCTTCTTTGGTTTCTTTTGTTGGAATTCTGTAGTTTTTCTAATACAGATTTTTTTATATATAGTTGTTACGTTATCCCTAAGTATTTCCTTTTTGGAGGATGCTAATGTAAATGTTTTTGTATTTTAAATTTCTAATTTCACCTGGTATATAGGAAAGTGATGGATATTTTTTCTATATACCATTGCTGGCATACAGGAAAGTGGTTGAGTTTTGTACATTTGTGTCCTGAAACCTGGCTATAATTGCTTATTAGTTCCAGTAGTTTTTGTTTGTTCTTTTCGTATTTTCTGCATAGGCAATCGTGTCATTTGTGAAAAAAGACAATTTTATTTCTTCCTTCCTAATATTTACACGTTTTACTTGTCTTACTTTGTTGGCTAGAACTTCCAGTATGATTCTGAAAGGAGTGCTGACAGAGAATATCTTTGTCTTGTTCCTGACATTAATGAGAAAATATTTGATTGTTTTTTGATTCTCCCTCTCATATTAGCCAAACATGGAGGGCTAGGTAACTGGCCAATGTTTTAAAATTTTGCTTTCTTTATTTAATGGTGTGGAACTGCTAGCCTCGGATAAGTCATCCATCATCATCATCATTTCATTATCATTGTCATCATCATTAGTAGTATGTTGTTAAAATTAGACTTTTTCACTTGATAACTGGTAGGAGTCTATAGGTTTTCCTGTGATAAGTTCAGTCCTCAGAAAGCACCACTCGTATGGCATTTCAGGGCTTAAATTCTTAATACTATCCGCTTGGTTTTCCAAGTCTAAAACAGCGTTCCATATAGGATTCTGTACAATCCCATATCTAATCATATTGCAGTGCTGAGAATCGTAGTCCCAGAGAGGCATCGGTGGAGATAGGGTTTGAGAATGTTCGTGAAATGTTTCTATCAAGTTCTACCTAATAGGTGAAATAGTTTTTGAAAGATAAAATAAAGATCCGAGCTGTAGCAGGTAGATAGAAATGCCTCTTTCATTGTTGGATGGTAGACATATATTGTAAGATAGTGATCTATTAGAAAATACGTTTGATGTGGAGTACTTTGAAATAATGATTTAGCAACTGTCTGTTGGTATAGATTAATGAGGTAGAGTAGAAGAGAATGTCAGTAGAGTTGAAAATATTTAGGATCTTGGACACTAGGATGCTGAGTAGATTGTCCACATGTATAGTAGCATACATGAAGAAGACAAGGATGATTCAAGTACTAAAGTCCTTGTTGGTAGTTTGATGAATTACATGGAAAAATTAGGGTTAAGATTAGAGTAGCTGGTGGTTATGATGCCAAAGGATTAGGACTCTTTACTCAAAAGAAATGTAGTGTCTTGGAAATAACATTAAATTTCTAGGAGAATGCAGATCCTACTGTGTGGATGGTTGTTTTGTGGCACGTGTGTTTATTAGCTGCGTGAGCTCTTTCAGCACCCCTTTCAGAATTTGCCCTTTTTCATTCTTTTTTCTTGGGGCTGTTTAATTAATGTGCCCCGCCTTACCTTTCCTGTTACTGTATCTGTGAGTATAACAGACTATTTCTACTTGAAACCTTCCTCTTAATGACCTTCTCTTTTCTATAGTTCAGTTAGATGCTAAGACATCATTTCAGGAAAAATGACTTTATCTTTTATCTTCTAAAAAATATTTTTTAAATTTTATATAATTTTGGAGAATACTTAATGTTATGAAGGATACTATTCTTGACATTAAATAATTTGTTCTAGGTCTCATAAATGTTACAATAACTGTATATTTCAAAATTAAATTTTCTAATAATTTGCTGTTTATTGAATTATGAACTGAAAGAAAGTAGGTTGAAGATATTAAAGGACTAGTATTATTATCTTTATTGAAACTGTGATGTGGATATAATTTTACCTATCAGCAAACAAATATTTTTAACAGAAGTCTGCTTTTATTTATTATGCCCTGCAGAAGACAGAGAAATGTATGGTCACAAAAATGGTTTTGGCTAACTATAGTTCTGTGTAGAAAAAACATAATGATTAAATTTTGCAAAGTCATTTATTGCTGATTTTAAGAGAAGTTAATTTTATTAAAACTGTTCTCAGTATGTGTCACAAATTTATTTTTTCCTTGTTGATTATGGCTTTTGCAGCACAATTACAAAACATTTTGAACTGGGTTTATCATACTCATAATGAATTGGTAGTTAATTTCATAGCCTTATTTTATCAGTAACTGTGCATTCATCTTTAGCCTGATTTGATTTGGTTTCTGATGGATGAAATAAACTTTTTTCTTTTTTTCTTTGAGTTGGAGTTTCACTCTGGTTGTCCAGGCTGGAGTGCAATGGCAGGATCTCTGCTTACTGCAACCTCTGCCTCCCGGGTTCAAGTGATTCTCCTGTCTCAGTCTCCTGAGTAACTGGGATTACAGGCATGTGCCACTATGCCTGGCTAATTTTTGTATTTTTAGTAGAGACAGGGTTTTACCATGTTGGCCAGGGTGGTCTCGAACTCCTGACCTCAGGTGATCAGCCCGCTTTGGCCTCCCAAAGTGCTGGGATTACAGGCGTGAGCTACCACGCTCGGCCCAAAATAAACTTAAATTATGCTCCTGGTTAACCCAATGTCTTGAGCTTATGCTTCTAATATGCTGACTTTCAAAAAATGATAGTATATTTGACTGTATTTTTAGGTGTTTAAGAATACTCAGGAGCAATTGCACATGATGCTCAACCTGATGGAAATTACAGATGGATAAAAGAAATTAAACTGTTAGATGTTGACTCATCTTACATCTGTATAGAAGAATGATTTAAAAATGATGTGAATAGACTTGGATGGTGAAGGCATGGGATAGGTTAGTTATCATTTAGGTTCAGAGGTTGGCAAAGTACCTGAAGGAATAGGGTTAAGGTTGCTGATTACTTTGAGGAGAGGAGACATGATACAGTTCAGAGTGGTTTATTAATTTTCTGATAGTTGGAGAATATGCGTGTGTGTGTGTGTGTGTGTGTACATGTAGGTGTTGTGTGTGTATTTATATCTACACCTCCCCCCACCTTTTTTTTTTTTTAAAACTTATTTTTTTGTAGAGATAGGATCTGGCTTTGTTGCCCAGGCTTTTCTTAAATTCCTGGCTTCAGACGATCCTCATACCATGGCCTCCCAAAGCGTTTGGATTACAAGTGTGAACCACTGTGCCTGGCCCACATTTTGGATGGGATGACCAGAAAAATCAAGCTATAAAAGATCCAAAAAATATAGCTTTAAAATTCCATCTGTCTGATATGTCTGAAGTGAGATAACTGTACCTACTTAGTCCAGATATATGGTATGAAGAGGTTCTGAATACCTTGAATATTCCTTTTTGCTCTCTGAGAAGAAAGGGATTTAAATGAAAGGCATGTATATGTTTAGGATTCCTTTTATGTATGCTAGACCAGAGTGGTTTTTGCTCTAGAGTGTACAGGGTGCCACCGTTGTTTTTCAGTGTGGCCCTAGAGCTTGCAACAAGCTAAAACATATCTTTTGGTGATTCAGGTCTAGAACTGTATTCACTGGCCAGACTTTAAGGATTGAGTTCAAAGTTTCAGCGATGATTTGCATGTGAATAGTTTTAGGTCTCCATATTATTGTTTGGAAATAATGATAATCTCTCCCCCAGCCTGTGCATCCCATATGTCCCCATCTCCTCCTTAGACTGTGATTACTTCCAGGAAACAGTGACATTGAAATTTTAAGTACTCATATATCTGGGTCACCTTTTCTAAGTTTTGGTGTATTGTAAATCAATGCTTTCTCTAGATATTATTAGACTAGGTTTTAATACTGATTCTAGGGTGCTCACAATGATTTTTTTGAATGTTATTTTCAAATGCAAGCTTGAATGACTCATAGTTTCATATACTTGAGAACAAAAGAGTAATAAATGTAAATTGGTGTCATTACTGGTTTAAGTACATTGCTTTTCCAATACTTAAAATATACTTTGCTTAGTCTTACCTCTGATACCTAGTGGTCTATGTCAGATACCCCATTATATGCTATTGATTTTGTCCCACTGGTTCTATTCATTCTTTTTTCTCATTAAAGAAGATTTTCATTTCTTCCCCCTTTTGTATACTTTACCCTTCTTTTTGCATGTTCTTAGAATTCTTAGTCTTAGCCTAGGGACTATAAGTGCACATATATGTCCACATATACTGTATACACATATGTGCACCCCATGAGAAGATTGTAACTCACTAGACTGAAGTAGGATGGAACCTTTCTGGGAAATAATGTCCATATAGATGCATGGAAGATAACTAATAGAACTTTAATTTTGACATTGGAGCCTAATAACAATAAAATGAATGAAAGTTAGTATTCTTTAAAGGTGTTATGTCAAATCCCAGTGAACCATGTAATTACTTTGCTGCATTAAATTGTTGATAAATGCGTAATTTTAAGTACAGGAAATAAAATCACCATAACAGAGGTATACATATTTTGCCATTTTGTTCACAATATATTTCATACAACATTCTAGATAGAAATCTTAGGTCTTATTTTTATATGATTTTGAGCTTTCTCTTTCTGTCCTAGCTTAAAATTGATACAAAGAATAGGGAAATGTTATACTTTTTTATATTATGGAAAGTAAAGTTTATTTCTGAAACTCTCACTTCCGTTTTCCTGTTACTTTATTAGGCTGCAGAACATGTTTAGTTTACAGCTAAAATGCCATTTGGTATCCCAGTGTGGGTTGTCCTCATCCGGAGATATTCAATGTCTCTATTAAAGCAAAGCTGAAGGTCTCATCTGTGGTGGCTAACCGGGTCACTTTACTCACTAACAGAGAAGGCAACTTTGGCATCATTCTAGTCTGCCACTTCCTGAACAGCCTCTTGGCAATAATGCCTCACAGGGGAAGTCATAAGCTTTCCTGCTGATGGGTGTGACTTTGAGGACAGCTGAAATGGTATCGACTAGAGAAATAGAGTGACAAAAACCTATTGGAATATGTTTAGACCAACCGCATGGTCCTTGCTTCAACACCAGCCTCAAGTTTGGGAGTACCTAGGGCCTCCTTTACTTCAGACTGGCTGGCTGTAGATACTGAGGTCCCCAATGACTCCCTCAGATTTGATAATTCACTGGTATGACCCATAAAACTCAGAGAAGCACTATACTTAGAATTAGAGTTTTATTATAATGAAAGGATACCTACTAAAACCAGCCACAGGAGAGGCATGTGGGCAGAATCTGGGAGAGGCTCAAAAGCAAAGCTTCTGGTTGTCCTTTCCTGGTGGAGTCATGGATGGTGTTACCTATTCCTGGCTATGATGTATGACAGTCCAGGGAAGTTTATGCAAGCTTTTGGTGTTCACAGTTTATACTGGAATTTGTTCACATACTGACCCCGTGTCTGACCTTTAGTCTTTATCTCCACCCAAAAGGTCAGGCTAATACATTTAGTCTCTAGTTCCTTTGGAGATCAGAGCTGGTAGGGTATTCCAGGAAGCTCCCATCATGAGTCACATTGTTAGACTCTCCAGTGACTCCAGGTACTCTTGTCAAGGAGGATATCCCCAGGGCCTAGAGATCATCTCCCCGTAGCTGAGGGCAAAGGCCAGGACCTCTCTTTGGTAAAATGAATTCCTCAACACACCTTTTTAAACAGAGGGTGTATTTTTGCAATTTCTCATATTACTCTTTGTTTGAAAATCTTAAATTTTATTTTACAAATGAATGATTTCCCCTTTATGTTCAAATTAGAACTATTTAGCCTTTTCCTTTTTTTTTTTAATCTCTCTACTTTTTCTCCCTCATGACATCCAGATCAGTCATTTATTCAGTTTAGTTGTATTTTTACTGCATTATGTATTTATGGCCAAATATCCATTGTATTCGTATATTTGTTTCAAAAGTACTTACTATTCTTCTAAACTGATAGGTCATGCTTTTCTACCTGCAAAACAAATATTCACTTATATTTCTTACGAGCTGCAATCTGAATACAGAGTATAGCATGAACAAAGGTTTAATGATATCAAAGTATATAAACATTTTCGAAAAGGTGAGCATTTCATTGTGGTTTGATTACAGACATATTCAGGAGAGTTTTCCCAGAAAAAAAGGGCTTTCAAAACCATGCTAAGGCAACTTGGACTATAGACAGTGAAGAACATTCAAAGATTTTTAGATATGGCCATGACACACTACAAATTGTTTGTTTTAGAAAGTCAGTGAGTAGCATTAGTGAGTAGAAATAGTTTGAAGAAAGGAAATTAACCTAGAAGCAACTCTGTATGCCCAGTTAGGACAATATTACTGTTGTCTTCACTGGAGATATACATAGGTAATAAAGGATGATTTTTGAGGAAGTTATTAACTTATGAGGGATGACTTTAGCTCTTTTTTTTTTTTAATCTTACCTCTTTCGTAATATGTATACAAGTCTAATAAACTTTTAAACTTTTCTAACAATTTTTTATGTTTTCATTATACACAACCTCTTGGGATAATACTGCCTGTATATTTTTCTACCTAACCTATAACCTATGGTTATAACCTAGCCACACCAGCTTATTTTTATAGATCCTTGCACTGTGGTATTCATTTTATATTTATTTAACACACATTTATTGAGTGAGAGATTACTGTACACCAGATTATTGTAATAGATGTTGAAAATACAATGAATATAAGATGTGATTCCTGACCTCAAAAAGCATACATGTCAATTTAGTAGTCAGACAAAGCCTGTGATGGAGGGAAGCATAGGATACTTTGATAGTTTATTGAAGGAGCATATAACCTAGACTAGACTAGAGATTAGGAGAAGATTTTTGGGACTCTGACACTCTAGTTTAGAATAGCAGTTAAAAATATAGACTCTGGAGCTAGAATGCATTTGGATTCTCAATTTCTTGCTGTGTAACCTTAGGCAAGTTCTTAACTTCACCTATAAAATGGGAATCACAATAATCCCTACTTTATTTGGTAATTATGAGGCTAAAAATGTTATCGAGCAAAAGGGCTTGCTGCGTGATGCGCTAGAAGCCAATACTATGACACTTGAGTTTTTTGGGAAAAGAAAAGCTTTTTATTACAAGTCGACTAACAAGAAGAAAGGAGTCCAGCTCAAATCTGTCTCTCTGTGCTGACTTTAAGGCAGTAATTTCATTAGAAAAGGTTTAGGGAGTGTGTTCTGGGATTGGTAGGTGATTGGTGGAAGGAGAGGGGAGGTCTGGAAAGTCCTCAGGCATGCACAGCTATTTATTCATACTACCTCATGGATCTCATGTGCAAATTTCAGGGGGAGTTAGTATGAAGCCTGTGGTGGAAATTTCATCTGTGACACCGGCAGGTTCGTTCTGTGCAAACGCCGGTGGGCCATATCGGTTCCAATTGATTTCGGCCAGGTTTTAAATCTCATAAGTGGAGGGAGTTTCAGTGTTTGAGCAATTTGTTTCTTTTTTTAATTTGCCACCCTGCAGGCTTAATAATTTCTGCCAGTCACTGGTTTCTTTAACTCTTTAGGGCATAGTTTAAAAATAAGTTAAAATATGTAAAGTGCTTGGAACAGTACCTGGCATATATTAATAGTTTTGTGTGTGTTACTTCCTTCTCTTGCTCTTCTCATCATTTTCTAAAAAATGAATATGTAATTAGTACTCAGTAAATATTTGAATAAATCCTTGAATGATAGATGAAAATATAATTGCTGTTTTGTTCCCTTAGAAGTCTTTAAGCGTCTCCACTGAAAGCATTTAAGGTAAAATAACTATTTTATGTGTATTTACGTCCATATTAACTCATAAATTCATCAGTTTCATAAAGTGTAAGCTCATATGATACGTAAGCAATGTTGAATTTGACTGCTTGTAGATGAGGATGTCCTCTCCAGTTGGTCTCACGCGTCCGTCTTACTATATACCCTGTCCAGTTCAGGTTATGGCCTGGCACGTATAGACATTTTAGTTTGGGGTCTCCACACTAGACCCTGCCACCCGCTCTTCCAAGATGGACATGGAGTAAACCCTTTTACATCTCAAACACTTAACACAGTGGTTGCCACTTATTGGTACCAAGTAAATGTTTGTTGAATGAGTGAATGATGCCTAAATTATGAAATTAAGAAAAATTAGAAATCTAACAAAAAGAACTTTTATTGCTCCATGAGGATGTAGTTGACTACTTCTTTGTGGATCTGTGAAGGGATTTTGGTAAAAATAAGACTAATGGCAACCAAAATTAAGAGGTTATATTTTCTAGAGAAATTTTGTTTTAAGATTTTCTAACTTGTCAAGTAGGATTCACCAGAATTATTATGCTTCTTTTTTATTGCAATAATATGGGTTAATGAAAGAGCCAACAATAGTATTGCAAAAGCAATTTATATTTTGATTAGCTAACTTGAATGACATAGTTGTTTAGGCACTATTGGTAAATAGTGGCAATCAAGTCATTCTTTTTTAAAAAAGAAGATAATGATGTTGGCTTTGTGATGAACAAGAAGGATGACTTGTAGGATTATTATTTACTGATTAGAAGGACATTCAGAGTATAGAAGCATTGAATAATCTTAACCTGAACTAGAAGTTAGATTTTGGGATTGAAAACCAATAAAGATTAGTATCCAGGGGAGTGCAAATTTCCATTTTTGGGGGAGTTTTTAAACTAAACCTTGGATTTGTGGGGAGTTAATGAAAGCACATAAAAGAGTCAAGAGACAGAAGTTACTATATTGAGTATTCTCAGGCAATGAGTTGAGGCTTTGTGGGAATATCTGCTCAGAAAATGTCTGAGTAGACTAGACCAGAACTGAGAGGTGGAGGTAGTTTCTTCTTTTTTAAGTATTCCATTGGTATATTTTTCCATACTATAATGAATTGATATTGCCAATTCGTATTTCTAATAACATTGGAGATTCAGTTTCTTCTTCACTGTAGTCTTAAGCTGTCATTTTGCTTATTATTTTTAAAAGGCTCCTTTCTATGCTTTGTAACTTTGCAGTTTCTATTTTGTTTCTCATGTTTCTAATGTCAAGCCTTTTGCATTATCTTTCTCTGCTTATGCATTTATAACAACTTGGTTTTTGGATGCATCATGATTCATAGACATAAAAATATCAACTCGGAGTCAATCATATGGTAACCTTTGTCAGTTCCTCCAATCTTTGGTCCATGCTACATGCCCTCTGTAGGATATTTCAGATGGTATTCAAAGATAAGATTATGTTCATAAGTAAGCAAATTTAAATTTTATAGGAAAAACCTTATGAAAACTCTGAAGCTTTATTAAAAATTGATATATAATGTCTACTGTTTTACTTTTCATCCAATTATCTTTGAATTTTGTCTGGAGGGAAAATGATCAAGAAAATCGTAATTCTGAAAAGGATTGTATCCTAGTTTAGGGTAATTGACCACACATATTCCACTTTAAATTTCTCCAAGATTTTTCAATTAAACATTTCTAAATTAGGATTCTTTTATTTGTTAGAAGTGTTTTAAAAGCATCTAGGGTAATTTAAGTAAAACCACATTTCTGAAGAAAGGTTGACAGGGAGAAATTGTAGTTATGTCATCACATGTAAATGTTTTTACTGTCAAATTGAAATTAAGGTATTATTTAGGCATATTGGCCAAGGCTTATGTTATTATTGGGTCCTCATATCCCTCACATCCCATTAGCATGTCCTAATGCTGGCTTGGTTTCTAGCATTGCAAGGCAGTCAGGAAATACCTATCTCATGAACACTGCATGCAATTGTATTTTTATTGGGATGTTAATTAACCAGTAAATTATCTATGAAAAACTTAGCTTAGTACTTCCTACATTAGCATACCAGTGCAACTCATGAATAAGTTTTACTTTATATATAGAAAAGGAGAAAAAGAAACAGTAGCTTATTTTTTTGGATATAGTATCAGATACAAAAGAATATCAAAGTGAATTTAAAATTATATCTGATATTTAAATTATTAAATAAAACCTGACCTTTCAAGTCATGCTATTTTAAGCATATTGAGACTCTCTTTTTGGCTTTTTGGTAACTCCTCTTTTCATGGAGACTGTGCCTGACAGACTGTTCTCTCAAAGGCTGCCCATCATTGTTGCTGAATACACTGCCCAATGTTTGGTTTGACTTATAACCTTGGCCTCTCAATTTCTTTGAAATTTTCATCTCAGCGACTTAATTTTGAAATTTGGAAATTCATTCCTACCTATTAGTCAGTATCCTATATTTTTAAATTTGGACATACTGCTTGGAGACAACTTCCATCTTTAAAAGCAGCTGGGGCATTTCATTAGCTTCACCATCCAGTGAGCTATGGCTGTTCTGTCTTCAGTGAGGTCTGGTCTTAGTCTTACGAGGGGATAGATTGCTTTTATTGTGTACACTATCTCAGCCCACGTGGCTATTTTTTGTTTCTGAGATTATGAAATTCTTTACAGTTCTCCTTACTTTCTTAAGGTGGAAGTTGAGGTCATTGATTGTAACCTTTTTGCTTAAATTTTTTTTTTTTTTAAGTAAAAATGGGTAAAATTTTTTTTCTTTTTGCTTTTCTTAGGCGATATCTAATTCTGTTGCCCAGGTTGGAGTGTAGTGCTGCAATCAGGGCTCATTGCAGCTGCAACCTCTGGGGCTCAGATGATCCTCCTGCCTCGGCCTCCTGAGTAGCTGCAGCTTAGGTGTATGCCACCATGCCTGGCTACTTTTTAAATTTTTTGTAGAGACAAGGTCTCGCTATGTTGCCCAGGCTGGTCTCAATCTCCTGGCCTTAAGTGATCCTCCCACCACAGCCTCCCAAAGTGCTGGGATTACAGGTATGAGCCATTGTGCCTGGTCATTGACCTTCTTTTTTAATTAGGTATTTCATGCAGCAAAATTTTCTGTAAGATGCTTTAGCTGCATCTCTCAAATATTAATCTACTCTGTTTTTGTTTTCATTCTGTTTATAATACTTTAAAATTTCCCTTTTAATTTCTTCTTTTATTCATGGGTTATTTAGAAGTGTGTTAATTTTCAAATATTGGGTGACTTTCCAAATATTGACATCTAATTTAATTTATTATGGTCAGAGAATATACTTTGAAATGTGTTATATGCTTTTAGGAAAAAAACCATTTTTTCCTGGTTTGGGTGGAGTATTTTATAAATGTCAGTTAGGTCAGGTTGTTTTATAGTGATTTAGTCTTACATATCCTCACTGGCTTTGTGTCTGCTTGTGTTTTGTCTTTTCAAGGTGTCTTTACTACTAGTGATTTTTTTTTTCTACTTGTCCAGCTGTTTGCTCAGAGAAGAGTGTTAAATTCTCTGTTATAATTGAGGATTTCCCCACTATTTTTTTTTTTTTTTTTTGAGACGAAATCTCGTTCTGTCGCCCAGGCTGGAGTGCAGTGGCCGGATCTCAGCTCACTGCAGGCTCCTCCTCCCGGGTTTAAGCCATTCTCCTGCCTCAGCCTCCCCAGTACCTGGGACTACAGGCGCCTGCCACCACGCCCGGCTAGTTTTTTGTGTTTTTTTAGTAGAGACGGGGTTTCACCATGTTAGCCAAGATGGTCTCGATCTGACCTCGTAATCCGCCCGTCTCGGCCTCCCAAAGTGCTGGGATTACAGGCTTGAGCCACTGCGCCCGGCCTCCCCACTGTTTTTCTTACCTGTTTTGTCAGTTTTATTTTGAAGCTTTTTTTTTTTCTTTTTAGTTTTTATTTTTTATTATGCTTTAAGTTCTAGGGTACATGTGCACAACGTGCAGGTTTGCTACATATGTATACATGGCCATGTTGGTGTGCTGCACCCATTAACTGGTCATTTACATTAAGTGTATCTCCTAATGCTATCCCTCCACCCTCCCCACTCCCCACAATAGGACCCGGTGTGTGATGTTCCCTTTCCTGTGTCCAAGTGATCTCATTGTTCAATTCCCACCTATGAGTGAGAACATGCGGTATATGGTTTTCTGTTCTTGCAATAGTTTGCTGAGAGTGATGGTTTCCAGCTGCATCCATGTCCCTACAAAGGACACGAATTCATCCTTTTTTATGGCTGCATAATATTCCATGTGTAAGGCTTGTATACATTTAAGATTGTTACAGATTCTTGATGAATTGACCCCCTTTGTCAGTATGTATTGTTTTCATCTCTAGTAATTTCTCGTTCTGAAGTTCTCGTTGTCTTACATTCATATAGTCTAGATGCTTCAGCTTTTTTTCCATTAGCACTGGATTTGACATCTTTGTCCATCCCTGTACTTTTTATCTAATGGACTCTATGTACAAAGTGGGCTGTTGTAGACACTATATATATATAATTGGTTCTTTTTTTTTTTTTTTTTTTTGTAGAGGGATCTCACTCTGTCACTCAGGCTGGAATTCACGTGATCTGGGCTCACTGCAACCTCTGCTTCCAGGGCTTAAGTTATCCTCCCACCTCAGCTTCCCGAATAGCTGGGACTACAGGTGCACGCCACTGTGGCCTGGCTTTGACTATGGTTTTGACTTTGCTTTTGACTATGATAAACCAACATTTTTTTTTGTATTTTTTGTAGAGATGGGATTTTTCCATGTTGCCTAGGCTGGTCTTGAACTCCTGAGCTCAAAATATCTGCCTGCCTCTGCCCCTCAAAGTGCTGGCATTACTGACATGAGTCACCACACCCAGCTGGTTCTTGATTTCTTAAAAAAATTTATTAATAATGACAATCTCTGCTGGTTGATTTTGTAATGTTGTGGTTTCTAGAAGAAATATCATTAGAATGAAAAAAAAATCAATCTCCTATAAATCTACCATCTTACTACTTGATTTACTACATGGCTTGCCCCATGTTTTCTCATTTTCTTTTTTCTTTTTGTCTTGCCATCATTTGGATTACTTGAGAATGTTCTTATTCCATGACATCTCCACTTTTTTGGCCTATTAGATATACATCTTTATGTATATTTTAGCAGTTCTAAGGTTTATAGTATCTCTTTTCACAATTTACATTTACCTTTTTTTTTTTTTTTTTTTGAGATGGAGTCTCGCTCTGTCACCCAGGCTGGAGTGCAGTGGCACGATCTCAGCTCACTGCAACCTCTGCCTCCTGGGTTCAAGTGATTCTCCTGCCTCAGCCTCCCAAGTAGCTGGGATTACAGGCATATGCCACCATGCTCAGGCAATTTCTTTCTTTCTTTTTTTTTTTTTTTTTTTTTAGTAGAGAAAGGGTTTCACCGTGTTAGCCAGGATAGTCTCAGTCTCCTGACCTCATGATCCACCTGCCTTGGTCTCCCAAGGTGCTGGGATTACAGACGTGAGCCACCACGCCTGGCCTAATTTACTTTTAAATAATAGTATGCCACTTCATAGTTGGAGTTCTTACCTCATTTCCTTTTATACATTTTGTTTTTACGTATGTTATAAATCCTACAATACATTATTAATATTTTTACTTTAATTAGTCAATTATATTGTAAGAAAGAGGAACACAGATTTCTTATATTTATTCTAGTTTTTAACCATTCCAATGCCCTTCATTATTTCAGTTTAGATACAGATTTTAAAATTCTTGTATCATATTCCTTCTACCTGAAAATTTTCTTTGAAAATTTCTTATGTTCTAGCTTGGTGGAAATATATTTTATCAGCTATTGTCTGTCTGAAAAAGAACTCTACTGTGCCTTTGTTATTGAAAGGTATTTTCATTTGCTGAAGATTTTTGGATTAACATTGTTTCTATTAATATTAGTATGTTAAAGGTGAGGTTTCATTGTCTCATGGCTGGTATAATTTCAGATAAGGAGTCTGCTGTCAATCTTATTTGTTCCTCTGCCTGTAATCTTTTTCCCCTTCTTGATGGGTTTTGACTATGATAAACCTACATGTTTTTTTTTTTTTTCTTAAATCTTTCTTCCTGTCCTCTTGGAGTCCTTTGGGATGTGTGTTTGCGTTTATGTGTTTAATTCGTTTTGTAGTAATTGGAGGCATTATTTCTCTTAGTTGGTTTCTTTGCTTCCTTATATCTTTCTTTTTGTTTTCACATTCCAGCCATGCAAGTGTTCTATCTTTGGCTGTAGTCTCCCAGCTCTTTGATTCTTAGCACTGTTTCTTTTTTCCCTCTTTTTTCTTTATTTCAATTGGAAAAAGTGCCACATACCTTTCTTCTTCAAGTTTAGTGACTTTTCTGTGTTCAGTCTGTAGATAATCTCATTATCATTCCCACTGATTAACATTGTTTTCCTGTGATGTTGTGTGTCTTTATTTCTGCATTTTCAATTGTTTCATTTTTATTGTTTCCACCTGTGCTGAAACTCCGTATCCGTTTATGCATGTTTTCCACTTTTTTGTCTAGATCATTTAAAATATTATTTTTAAGTTCAGGGTACATGTGCAGGATGTGCAGGTTTGTTACATAAGTAAACATATGCCCAGGTGGTTTCCTGCACAGAACATGCCATCACCCAGGTATTAAGCCAGCATCTATTAGCTATTCTTCCTAATGCTCTCCCTTTCCCCATGCCCCCAACAGGTGCCTGGTGTGTGTTGTTCACCCCCATGTGTCCATGTGTTCTCATCAGTCAACTCCCACTTGTGAGGACGTTCAGTGTTTGTTTTTTCATTCCTGCATTAGTTTGCTGAGGATAATGGCTTCCAGCTCCATCCATGTCCCTGAAGGATATGATCTTGTTTCTTTTTATGGCTGCGTAGTATTCCATTGTGTATACGTACCGTATTTTCTTTATCCAGTCTATCAATGATGGGCATTTAGGTGGATTCCATTACTTTGCTATTATAAATAGTGCTGCAATGAATTTACACATGCATATATCTTTATAATAGAATGATTTATATTCCTTTGGGTATATACCCAGTAATGGGATTGCTGGGTCAAATGATACTCCTGTCTTTAGGTCTCTGAGGAGTCATCACACTGTCTTCCACAATGGTTGAACTAATTTACACTCCCACTCACAGTGTAACAGTGTTCCTTTTTCAGGCCGGGTGCGGTGGCCCACACCTGTAATCCCAGCACTTTAGGAGGCTGAGGCAGGCAGATCACGAGGTCAGGAGATTGAGACCATCCTGGCTAACGTGGTGAAATCCTCTCTCTACTAAAAAGACAAAAATTAGCCAGGTGTGGTGGTCCATACCTGTAATCTAGCTATTCAGGAGGCTGAGGCAGGAGAATCCCTTGAACCTGGGAAGTGGAGGTTGCAATGAGCCGAGATCGTGCCACTGCACTCCAGCCTGGGCTACCGAGTGAGACTCCATCTCAAAAAAAGAAAAAGTGTGTTCCTTTTTCTAGACAACGTCGCCAGCATCTGTTGTTTTTTGTAAATGTTATTTTTAAAGTCTTTGATAATTCCAAAATATAGGCCCTCTCTTTGTCTGCTTATGTTGACTGCCTTATCTTTGAATATAGGTCATTTATTTTTCGTTTGTGTATGTGTGTGTGTGAGAGAGAGAATTTTTAAATTAGACATCTTTCTTGGATTTTTTTTTCCTATATATACAAGAGAGACTGAGGTAAGTATCTTTATGCTTGGTAACAGGCATATTTCTTTTAGTTTGTTAATAGGCTTCATTTGTGGGTGGGGAGGGGTAGTGGTTGAATCAGCCTGTTCTATGTGTTGCTATGTAATTATATCTTCAGTGCTCCAAAGAATTTATATTTTCTCAGCAGTTGGCTGCTGTTACGTGTATTTATTGTAATGCCTAGAGTATAAGAGTTTTCTCCTGGTGTTTCCGTTTCATGTGTAGCTTTCAGTAAGCTTTGCTCCCTTGTACCACAGAGTATTCTATTTTCATACTTCTAGTACTTTTCCCCATATGTAAACAACTATTTCTTGCCGCTCAGTGCCAGCCTTGTGAAGACTGTGGAGTTTTCTTAGTTTTTCTTCTCTAGCCTTAGTATAAAACAGAACCTGAGCACCTGAATCGCAGGCATGACTTTTCCTCAGTGGGTCTTCCCTCTCCCTCTTGCCAGTGAAGTTTTGCCTTGCATAGGGATATTTTGTTAGGACCAAGTCTTTCTGCTTTTTATCAATGTAATATCATTGGTCCAAGCCTGTCTCCAGCTTCTTGTATAGCTGCATATGAATTTATTCCCAGGTAATGTTTGCATCGTATCAAGAAGGGTTTGGAAAGCAGGAGGGTTTTAATGTCTGTGTACAACCGAGGTGGGGCATTCTCATGTGTCCTGCCCTGCCTGTGATCTTTCTTGTGAAGCCTGATAGAAGCCTGGGAAAAAGTTTGTATCTCTTGTGTTTGGGGCTTCCAGGGATTCTAAACTGTTCCACTCACCCAGACTTAGTTTTTAAGAATTGGCCAGATGTTCAGTTGTTTTCTTTGTATTCACTTATGGCTGCCACTTCCTCTTCCTTTTCCCTACCAAAGAAGGCATGAATTCATATACTTCATCCTTGTTTGGAGGGGCTGGGATTAGTTTATGTGGTTGCCTACAGATGTCAGCTTTCTGATGGCCATAACAAAAGTTATGATTTGATAGATTATCTGCTTTTTTATTATCATCAGTGTGGAAGCAGCAATCTCTTACTATTTTTCACATTGTAAATGAATGAGGAACTTTATCTTAAACCAGGATTTTAAAGGTTTCTTCAAAGAGCAAAGCACTTTAAGATTATGAACATAGATCTATGGAATGAATGAGGGGAAAAAGCATTTTCCTGACGTTAGTCAATCAGTACTTGTAGCTTGGGGTAACATCTGCAGTTATAGTCTCATGTATAATTTGAAGTATGCTGTAAATCAGAGACAGCAGCAGTGAAAGTAATGGAAACTGGCTAAATGACTTAAATGTTGGCTCTAATGATGAAGATACTGACATATGGAAGATGGCCATAACAAGTTTGGATACATTTTTTTTTAAGAATTGTGAATAGACAAAAGGTGATATTTCTAATTTAATAAACACATTACATATATGATCTCTTATGAATATAAAAATCAGTTAATATAAAGTATACAATATTAAAACATTTTTAGATTTCATCTCTATTCTTAGAAAACCTTTTTTTCTTCAAGAATTTTACCTCTCTTCATATTCACTTTATTCATATAGTATATGCTATAATGCATTTAAAGTGTATAAAATTTTTGTTAAATATAGAAATGGGGTCTTGCTGTGTTGGCCAGGTTGGTCTTGAACTCCTGGCACCTCAAGCAGTTCCCTGCCTCACCCTCCCAAAGTGCCAGAATTACAGGTGTGAGCCACTGTGTCTGGCCAAGTCTATAAAATTTAAGTGGCTATTGGAGGACCTATATATTTAGGAACTTGCAGAAATCTTTGGGGCATTTGTTTCAGAGAGTCATAAGACTTTATTTAGTTATCTCTTGATTTTTAAGTCTGATATAATCTGTTCTGAGTGATTTTACTTTACTGTCTGAATTAAAGCTAGTTGCTTATGTCTGATGACCTCAGTTTCCTTTTCTGGCAAATTGAATAATAATTCAAAACTTGAGAATACACATCTCATGAGGAGTTATGTATTTTGAATGGTATGTTAGGTACCAAGCACAACACTTCGTGGTAGGTCTTTGATACATGGTAGGTGATACCATAAATGTTATGTGTCAAGTGAAGAAAAAAATATTGTCTAGAATAATGCAGCAAAGCTCCTATTTTGACCCATGAATTTTCAGTCCTTTAGATACTCTGATTTATAAAAAGAGTAGAATAAAAAATGAAATTACTTTCATTTCTGCGGCAGGCAGCATCATGTTATGTAGAGTCTTGCTAACTGGCTATTTTTTATTGTTACTTTATACTTTATATACAGGCATGGTCCATTACATGAATTTGAGAAGTTTGGTTGAAGAATGGAAACACCATCTTAACTTGCCATAAATGATGTACCTACAATACAAGTAGAGCAAAGAAAGATTGAAGGTTACATTTTTTTAATAACCTTTTTTTTTTTTTTTTAAAAAGAGATTATTGTGGTATTTGGTTTTTATTGCATCATTGTTCAGCAGAAATGCTATGAATTTAGCAAGTAACTTTTTTTTTTTTTTTTTTTTTTTTTTGGAGATGGAGTTTCACTCTGTTATCCAGGCTGGAGTGCAGTGGCTCACTGCAACCTCCACCTCTCAGGTTCAGGTGATTCTCCTGCCTCGGCCTTGTGAGTAGTAGCTGGGACTACAGGTGCGCATCACCACACCGGCTAATTTTTGTATTTTTTAGTAGAGATGGGATTTCACCATATTGGACAGGCTGGTGTTGAACTCCTGACCTCATGATCTGCCTGCCTTGGCCTCCCAAAGTACTCGGGTTACAGGTGTGAGCCACCACGCCCAGCCAACTTTTTCATCCTTCAAAACTGAAACTCATTGAAGTCTATCCCCCAAGCCTCTGGCAATTACTGATCTAATTTCTATCTCGGTGTGAGAAAGGAACATTAAAATTTTAAGGAAATATAGATATTTAAACTCAAATTTGAACTGCCCTCAGTTTAGAGAAATTATGGATTTTGCAGGATGAAATGGCAGAGAAGATGAAGTCACAGTTTGGGAGGAGAATCAGAGATTTTTATTCCAAGTGAAATATGTACTTGAAGTTTTGGTTGTTGCTTTTGGAAAGCAAATCTTGTAAGCTTAAGCGTAGTACTTTCAAGAGTGTGTGATTGTGACAAAAGGGATGTATAACACATAGCATATCCAAAAATTTAGGAGACATATTTGAATCCTAGAACTCTCCTTAATTTTCTGTTAATTGGCCAGATTCTAGATAACCTGGTGTGTGGGAGGGACCTGGTGGGAAGTAATTGATTCATGGGTGCTGTTTTCCCCCATACTGTTCTCATGATGGTGAGTTCTCATGAGATCTGATGCTTTTATAAGGGGTTTCCTGCTTGACACTCATTCTCTTGCCTACTGCCATGTAAGACATGCCTTTGATCCTCCTTCACCTTCTGCCATGACTGTGAGGCCACCCCAGCTATGTGGAACAGCAAGTCCATTAAACCTCTTTTTCTTTATAAATTACCCAGTCTCGAGTATGTCTTTATTAGCAAGCGTGAAAATGAATTGCTACACCTGGCTCTGTGAAAGTATGTTTTGTTCTCTTCTCCGACATGCAAAAATTCGTGTTTCAGGCCTCCATCAGTGATATACATGTTAAGTTCTTCAAAATAATAAAAATCTGTGAAAGAGATGCGTTAAAACACGTAGTAAGTCAGAATTAATTAGAGGGTATAGGGTCTATAACTCTGTTGATACGGCATTGAAAAAACTGTTAATTGTATTTTTTACTGTGTATTCTTTGCAATGAAATTCTCTGCTTGGAAAAATGTAGAAAAGACACACAAAAAAACCCAAAGTAAGATTAAAATCATTTTCTAAGGGTTCTTGGAAAACACAATGTATTTTTGGATTATAATCTCCATGTTTCAGCTGGTTTGTGGTTACAAATTTTTGCCCCCAAGCAAGTGTCTTTGTAGCTTTGGGCTATAATCTTCATGTTTCAGCTAGTTTGTAGTTACAGATTTTTGCTTGTGATTTTTTTTGTGTGTTTATTTTTTATTCCTTTTATCTATTACTTTCCAGAGTTTCTACTTTCACTTTGTTTTTGCTTCTGTGTCTTTCTTCCTTTTGTGCTGGCTTAGGAATAGATTTAAAAATATGTTTTCAATGCTTTATTCATTATTTTGGCTGTTGTACTTAGGACTATTGTTTAGAATATCTAGCCTGGCAAGGAATGGAAATTTTCGTGTGTGTGCGCGCGCGCGTGTGTGTGTGTGTGTGTGTGTGTGTGTGTATTCAGATCTTAGAATGTATTAACCTAGATTCCTTTAGACCTATCCCTTTGTCTTATTTTGTTTTTCAGTTCTTATAACTTATATATTACATTTTTATAAAGCCTAGCGAGACATTTAAATACTTTTAAAGTGATTATTATATTTTTAAAGAATACATGTGTATTTATTTTATAGCTACTTGAAGGAAATTTTGCCAAAGAAGTGAGCCATGAAATGGATGGACTTATTTTTCAGCCTACTGGAGTAAGTTCATTTGTCTGTGTGTGTGTGTGCATTCGTCTGTGTGTTTGTGTGTGTGTGTGTACACACAGATATACATATATATACACATACACATATATGTCTCAGACTTATTTACTTAGAATTGATTACTGCTGT
>NW_012102787.1:2400600-2404971 GCF_000951045.1 Mandrillus leucophaeus
CAAACATGGCTTACTGCAGCCTTGACCTCCTGGGCTAATTAGAGTATAAGCTAGTTGAGAATTTATATATGGAGACATCAGACTGGGTGCCTGGGGTAAAAGAAAGGGGACAAATAATTTGAACACAGTTAAATACTGTACAGGTTGAATATCTCTAATCCAAAGACTGATATGCTATAACATTTATAACGTTTTGGGCACCAGCATGATGCTCAAAGAAATGCTCGTTGGAGCATTTTGGATTTTTGGATTAGGGATGCTCAACTGGTAAGTATATATAATGCAGATGTTCCCAAATCTGAAAAAAATCAGAATCCAAACCACTTCTGGTCCCAAGCATGTCAGAGAAGGGATATTCAACCTATGCATGTAAAGCATTATATATGCTTTACATATATAATAAATCTCTGCTAAAATGCAAATTTGAAGACAATGTGATATGTGATTGGCATCTGTCTGTCTTCTAGCCCCCCTTGCCAAACAGAAAATAGAAAAATCTTATCTTCTGTGTTTGAGGGAGGAGGAGATGGAGGAGCACTAGAGGTTAGGGATGGAAATGGAAGAAAATACTATTTTAGGAAAAATAAAGTTGAATCTTTTAGTTCTAACACATTCCAGTCTCCCTAGATGGAAAGAAGCAAAGTCTAAATATAACAATGAATTCAGAAAATTTCAGTGTGTGAAACTCATGATTCAGATCTGTGCATATACGGCATATGTAGGAAAAATGGCCTGACAAGTAAGTGAGTCTCTTTCTTGGATGTCTAGTATATATAGGCAGTTGATTTGTCAGTCTGTTCCCTTTCTAGTAACCATACTTTTTTTTTTTTTTTTTTGAGATGAAGTTTTGCTTTTGTTGCCCAAGCTGAAATGCAATGGCACAATCTTGGCTCACTGCAACCTCCGCCTTCTGGGCTCAAATGTTTCTCCTGCCTCAGCCTCCTGAGTAGCTGGGAATGCAGGCACGCACCACCATGCTGAGCTAATTTTTTGTATTTTTAGTGTGAATGGTGTTTCACCACGTTAGCCAGGCTGGTCTTGAACTCCTGATCTCAGGTGATCCGCCCACCTTGGCCTACCAAAATGCTGGGATTACAGGTGTGAGCCACCGTGCCCGGCTGTGACCACACTTTTTATTACAATGACTTTGTAATTGATATCTGGTATTAAGTCAAGTCTTCCTGTTTGCCAGCATTACCTTAAATATTTGTAGACAATTGGTTTAACATGAAAGTTTCAGAATCAATTTGTCATGTTACCCAGAAATTTTTGCTAGGAGTTTAATTGGAACGTCTTTGAATTTAGATTAATGCGGAGAAAATTGATGTGTTTGCAGTGCTAAATCACTTTCTCAGTGAATGCTGTGGCTTTTCTTCAGGTCTTTTTCTGTTCTGTAATTGAGTTTAAGTTTTTTATTATTGTTATGGTAACTTCTAAATATTTGTCATTTTCTGCTTTTGTAGTAAATCGTGTCTGTTTTTTTTTTAAATGCTACTTCTAGTACACCGCCTAGATTTTTGATTTATTTTATTGATTCAACAATCCTGTTAAATTCTGTTAGTTCTCATCATTGTCTAATTTTACACATTGACCAGGACCTCTAGTACTGAATTAAGTATTAGTTCTAGTTAGATGAGGGAGAAGACATTTATACCTTCCTCTCAACCTCAAAGGGAATGTAACTAAATTTTTTCCATTAAGTATGTTTGTGGTAGATTTCTGTTAGATATCCTTTATTGTGTTAAGAAATTTCTGATTCTGTTCTTCCAGTAATTCTAAAAATCATAAATAGGTTTTGGGCTTTAACACCTTTTAAGGCATTAATTTTAAGGCAGTAATGCCTCTTCGGTATCTATTAAGATTATCATGTCATTTTCTTTTTTACACCATTTATGTGGTAAATTACACTGATTTTTCTCATATTGACCCATCCTCGCATTCCTGGGATAAATGCTACTTGATCATGATATATGTAATTTTTTAAGCACACCTTTGGATTTAGGTATAATTGCTTCTAGAGGATTTCTGCCACCTTATTTCTTACAGTTCATTTCTTTCTCTCTCTCTCTCTCTCTCTCTCTTTTTTTTTTTTTTTTTTTTGAGACAGGGTCTCACTTTGTCACCCAGGCTGGTGTGCAGTGGCACAAACATGGCTTACTGCAGCCTTGACCTCCTGGGCTCAAACAATCCTCTCACCTGAGGTTCCCAAGTAGCTGGGACTGTAGGCGCGCACGACCACGCCTTGCTGATTTGTGTATTTTTCGTAGATACGGAATTTTGCCTTGTTGCCGAGGCTGGTCTAAAGCTCCTGAGCTCAAGCAGTCCGCCTGCCTCAGCCTCCCAAAGTGCTGGGATTACAGGTATGAGCCACTGTACCCGGCCTATTTTTCTGTTTTTTGTATATTCAAAATAATGAAGGTAATATTTTTTATTGTTGAAAAAATTATGTAAGTTGCACATAATCCGTGGTAATGCCTATCCATGATTTTAAAATATCAATTGTATGAGTGATTTGTACTGAAAAATAGAACAGTCTCTTACCTTTTTCTGCACCCTAAGTACTACTCCTAGGAGGTAATTATTTTCCTCTTTTTGTTTTGCTTTTACTTCTACAGTTCCACACAGTCTATGCTGTTCTTTTTTGGTTTTGTATTTTATACATGATCTGCTTACTTTGTACTATGGAATAATAGGATTGAGCCCTCTAATTCCACTAACCCCCTCCACTCCCCTTTCTCCTTCCGTCATCCTATTGTAATTATATCACATGTTTGGTCAAATTAATATTCAATTTTTATATTTTTATGGCGACATAAATATTGTTCCTATCTAAGTCAAATAGTATACAATTATATTTTCTTTTTTAGAAAAGTCTTGTCACCTAGCATTAGGAATATTTTTGGTTATTATAATTATTACTTCTTTCTTTAAACTCTCCAAAAGAACTATTTGATTTTATTCAATGCAGTCAAATATATAATATATATAAAAATATAAGTCTATTTTTCATTTGAAGGCATTCTTTCCGAAGCCTTCCATTCTTTAGTCCTGCTGCATAGCCTTTTCTTCTTAGAGTTTCTTTTCACTATTTCATCCAGGAAATCCCTTTTACCTTTCTTCTCTGATAGATTTCCCTACTTTTTCGACTTTATCTTTCCTGCTTCTTTGATTCGAGTGATCTTGAAAACATAATGCTGTACAAACTGGTCGTTATACTTACGGAGCTTTTGTTTCAGCTGTAAACTGAAATGTTATTCTCAATGGTCTGTAATCTCTTCTACAATTTTATGGCTCTGATTTAGCCCCAAATTGTTTATTGTGTTTGTGTAGTTCTGTGCAACTTGATATAATCTTGATTATCTCATAATAAATCAAGCCTCACTGTTTGCCAGGACGTTCTTAAATATTTGCAGACATTTTGTTTAACATGTAAGTTTCAGAATCTGTATTTCATGTTACCCAGCAATTTTTTTTAGAAGTTTAATTGGAATGGCTTTGAATTTATATTAATTTCGAGAAAATTAATGTGTTTGCAATGTTAAATGATCTTCTCACATATGCTAGAGAGTTAGGGAAAAAGTACAGTAAACTGTAGCTCAGGACTACTTGTCTAAATGTCAGAAATTTCCAGAAGTTTTAGATCTATTCTTAGTTTACATATTCAGTTTTGTGTTTTTAAAAACTTTACCTCGTAAGTCATAACTGTTAGCAATATTAGACAATAGAACTAGAAAGAAGAGAGTAATTTTACTCAAATTCTCTATTTGTAATAAGCCTCCTAAGACACTGGCTTTCTTGACCTCTTCCAGCTTTTGGATGGCTGTCTTTACACTTGTCTTCTAAGGTAGTTCTATCCCCCTTTTTTTCTCTTCATAGAGAAAAGTGTATGGCTATAGGTGTTTTGGTTAAATCAACCTTTAACCCATGCTTTATTTTGCTTCTAGTACTCTATTTCTTCATTCATACTATACATTTCCGCTAGGGACAACCAATCTTCAAACAGTCACTGAAGTCTGTTAAGTGGCTCATCCCTTTGTCTTTTTGGGTTATCCTTGCTATTTATTCCTTATTTTAAAAAGATCATGTCAGATTTGGCTCAAATTGTTTTATATTCAACCTATTTCAGTAGCTTCTTCACTGCTCTTTGTATCTGTATTATCTTTCCAGTCTACCCCTGTTTTTTGACCTAGTAAAATTATATTCTGGAAGAAAGCCTAATATGGGGAGACTGATACTGGCTGATAGAAATATAATGTGTAACACAAATATGATCTACATATAGACTTTAAATGTTTCTAGTTGCCACATTAAGAAAAAAAGAAAGTGGTGAAATTAATTTTAATAATATATTTTAGTTAAACCACTATGTCA